>NC_084595.1:5001470-5148970 GCF_033807715.1 Cololabis saira | reverse complement strand
ATATGGTCCAGTTTCCTGGTGTAATGTGGTCCAGTTTCCTGGTGTAATGTGGTCCAGTTTCCTGGTGTAATGTGGTCCAGTTTCCTGGTGTAATATGGTCCTGTTTCCTGGTGTAATATGGTCCAGTTTCCTGGTGTAATATGGTCCAGTTTCCTGGTGTAATATGGTCCAGTTTCCTGGTGTAATATGGTCCAGTTTCCTGGTCCAGTTTCCTGGTGTAATACGGTCCAGTTTCCTGGTGTAATATGGTCCAGTTTCCTGGTGTAATATGGTCCAGTTTCCTGGTGTAATATGGTCCAGTTTCCTGGTCCAGTTTCCTGGTGTAATACGGTCCAGTTTCCTGGTGTAATACGGTCCAGTTTCCTGGTGTAATATGGTCCAGTTTCCTGGTGTAATGTGGTCCAGTTTCCTGGTGTAATGTGGTCCAGTTTCCTGGTGTAATGTGGTCCAGTTTCCTGGTGTAATGTGGTCCAGTTTCCTGGTGTAATGTGGTCCAGTTTCCTGGTCCAGTTTCCTGGTGTAATATGGTCCAGTTTCCTGGTGTAATGTGGTCCAGTTTCCTGGTGTAATATGGTCCAGTTTCCTGGTGTAATATGGTCCAGTTTCCTGGTGTAATAAGGTCCAGTTTCCTGGTGTAATATGGTCCAGTTTCCTGGTGTAATGTGGTCCAGTTTCCTGGTGTAATGTGGTCCAGTTTCCTGGTGTAATATGGTCCAGTTTCCTGGTGTAATATGGTCCAGTTTCCTGGTGTAATATGGTCCAGTTTCCTGGTGTAATATGGTCCAGTTTCCTGGTGTAATGTGGTCCAGTTTCCTGTTGTAATGTGGTCCAGTTTCCTGGTGTAATATGGTCCAGTTTCCTGGTGTAATATGGTCCAGTTTCCTGGTGTAATATGGTCCAGTTTCCTGGTGTAATATGGTCCAGTTTCCTGGTGTAATATGGTCCAGTTTCCTGGTGTAATATGGTCCAGTTTCCTGGTGTAACATGGTCCAGTTTCCTGGTGTAATATGGTCCAGTTTCCTGGTGTAATATGGTCCAGTTTCCTGGTCCAGTTTCCTGGTGTAATGTGGTCCAGTTTCCTGGTGTAATTTAGTCCAGTTTCCTGGTGTAATATGGTCCAGTTTCCTGGTGTAATGTGGTCCAGTTTCCTGGTGTAATATGGTCCAGTTTCCTGGTGTATTATGGTCCAGTTTCCTGGTGTAATATGGTCCAGTTTCCTGGTGTAATATGGTCCAGTTTCCTGGTGTAATATGGTCCAGTTTCCTGGTGTAATATGGTCCAGTTTCCTGGTGTAATGTGGTCCAGTTTCCTGGTGTATTATGGTCCAGTTTCCTGGTGTATTATGGTCCAGTTTCCTGGTGTAATATGGTCCAGTTTCCTGGTGTAATATGGTCCAGTTTCCTGGTGTAATATGGTCCAGTTTCCTGGTGTAATGTGGTCCAGTTTCCTGGTGTATTATGGTCCAGTTTCCTGGTGTATTATGGTCCAGTTTCCTGGTGTAATATGGTCCAGTTTCCTGGTGTAATATGGTCCAGTTTCCTGGTGTAATATGGTCCAGTTTCCTGGTGTAATATGGTCCAGTTTCCTGGTGTAATGTGGTCCAGTTTCCTGGTGTAAAATGGTCCAGTTTCCTGGTGTAATGTGGTCCAGTTTCCTGGTGTAATATGGTCCAGTTTCCTGGTGTAATATGGTCCAGTTTCCTGGTGTAATGTGGTCCAGTTTCCTGGTGTAACTTGGTCCAGTTTCCTGGTGTAATGTGGTCCAGTTTCCTGGTGTAATGTGGTCCAGTTTCCTGGTGTAATATGGTCCTGTTTCCTGGTGTAATATGGTCCAGTTTCCTGGTGTAATGTGGTCCAGTTTCCTGGTGTAATATGGTCCAGTTTCCTGGTGTAATGTGGTCCAGTTTCCTGGTGTAATGTGGTCCAGTTTCCTGGTGTAATATGGTCCAGTTTCCTGGTCCAGTTTCCTGGTGTAACGTGGTCCAGTTTCCTGGTGTAATATGGTCCAGTTTCCTGGTGTAATATGGTCCAGTTTCCTGGTGTAATAAGGTCCAGTTTCCTGGTGTAATATGGTCCAGTTTCCTGGTGTAATATGGTCCAGTTTCCTGGTGTAATATGGTCCAGTTTCCTGGTGTAATGTGGTCCAGTTTCCTGGTGTAATGTTGTCCAGTTTCCTGGTGTAATGTGGTCCAGTTTCCTGGTGTAATGTGGTCCAGTTTCCTGGTGTAATATGGTCCAGTTTCCTGGTGTAATGTAGTCCAGTTTCCTGGTGTAATATGGTCCAGTTTCCTGGTGTAATACGGTCCAGTTTCCTGGTGTAATGTGGTCCAGTTTCCTGGTGTAATGTGGTCCAGTTTCCTGGTTTAAGTCCAGTTTCCTGGTGTAATATGGTCCAGTTTCCTGGTGTAATATGGTCCAGTTTCCTGGTGTAATATGGTCCAGTTTCCTGGTGTAATATGGTCCAGTTTCCTGGTGTAATATGGTCCAGTTTCCTGGTGTAATATGGTCCAGTTTCCTGGTGTAATGTGGTCCAGTTTCCTGGTGTAATGTGGTCCAGTTTCCTGGTGTAATATGGTCCAGTTTCCTGGTGTAATACGGTCCAGTTTCCTGGTGTAATACGGTCCAGTTTCCTGGTGTAATATGGTCCAGTTTCCTGGTGTAATATGGTCCAGTTTCCTGGTGTAATGTGGTCCAGTTTCCTGGTGTAATGTGGTCCAGTTTCCTGGTGTAATATGGTCCAGTTTCCTGGTGTAATATGGTCCAGTTTCCTGGTGTAATGTGGTCCAGTTTCCTGGTGTAATATGGTCCAGTTTCCTGGTTTAAGTCCAGTTTCCTGGTGTAATATGGTCCAGTTTCCTGGTGTAATATGGTCCAGTTTCCTGGTGTAATATGGTCCAGTTTCCTGGTGTAATATGGTCCAGTTTCCTGGTGTAATATGGTCCAGTTTCCTGGTGTAATATGGTCCAGTTTCCTGGTGTAATGTGGTCCAGTTTCCTGGTGTAATGTGGTCCAGTTTCCTGGTGTAATGTGGTCCAGTTTCCTGGTGTAATACGGTCCAGTTTCCTGGTGTAATACGGTCCAGTTTCCTGGTGTAATACGGTCCAGTTTCCTGGTGTAATGTGGTCCAGTTTCCTGGTGTAATGTGGTCCAGTTTCCTGGTGTAATATGGTCCAGTTTCCTGGTGTAATGTGGTCCAGTTTCCTGGTGTAATGTGGTCCAGTTTCCTGGTGTAATATGGTCCAGTTTCCTGGTGTAATGTGGTCCAGTTTCCTGGTGTAATGTGGTCCAGTTTCCTGGTGTATAATATGGTCCAGTTTCCTGGTGTAATACGGTCCAGTTTCCTGGTGTAATGTGGTCCAGTTTCCTGGTGTAATATGGTCCAGTTTCCTGGTGTAATATGGTCCAGTTTCCTGGTGTAATATGGTCCAGTTTCCTGGTTTAATGTGGTCCAGTTTCCTGGTGTAATATGGTCCAGTTTCCTGGTGTAATATGGTCCAGTTTCCTGGTGTAATATGGTCCAGTTTCCTGGTGTAACATGGTCCAGTTTCCTAGTGTAATATGGTCCAGTTTCCTGGTGTAACATGGTCCAGTTTCCTGGTGTAATGTGGTCCAGTTTCCTGGTGTTTGTAAGGACTCTGTTCTGGATCAGCTGCCTGATGGATTTCTTGTTAATTCCTGTAAAGAAGCCGTTGCGTTGCACGACACTCAAGAGACGATGTCGGGTTTGGTCCTCGTGGTGGGTGTTAATAATATAGTTCTAACAACAATAATTACAGGTTTCGCAATATAAAGGATAAAGGACACTTCAACTGAGACTGAATAAAGTAAAATCCTTTAACTTTGATCTCATCCCGCAGCGTTGCCTCTGGGAAATATTGTAAAGTAAATAAGAGGCAGTAAAAGTAATCGTACAGTATGCATGAAACTCCCACGATAACCTCATGTAGATAATTTACATATTTCTGCCTGTGAATTACATGTAAATGTTGCTAAGCCTTTAATCCAAACACAGCTGCAGATCTATTTTAAGTTTAGAGCTAAAACAGAAGTACTTCAATATTTAATTTGTGCAAAATGAGCAATAAAGAAACACTGAGATAATCCAATAAAAGTTTGTCAATGAAACGTATTCATCCCAAAGTAACTATTGATATAGCTTTAAACACTGAAAAGCATGCCCCGTCTTTGTTATTGTTGGATTATTGTTGTCTTAACAAGAGTCATTTTACTGTTTTTACTTGTCAAGACCGATCTAATCCTCAGTACATCATCTTAATGTTGCACACAATTTCAAAATCTGTTATGTATGAATACAACTATACAAAAAAACAACAACAAGACTATCTTTTAACATTTTAGTCCATTACATAGTTGGTGTTTTAACAGAGCAGAGAATACGACTCCCTGGAGACGGATCTTAAATGGACCTACAGTAACTGAGCTCATACACCCTGCAACTTTCATCTATACCTTCTTTTAAACCATATACGGAGAGGAAACTGTTTGTCATCCACCACATGCTTAGACATGCTCTTAATAAATGGCTGTCAGAGCTTTAGTAGGAGTTGGTCGGGGCAGGGCCGATACTGAGGCCTCATTTCCAGCCCCGGAGCAGAGGAAATCTGGGGGAATTGCGCCTGCTGGAGAAATTAAAATGAACTGCACATTGATATCAATTTATTATAATCAGTACTGTCCCTCCTTTGGAAATAAGCAGAGGTGTCAAGTAACAAAGTACAAATACTTCGTTACCTTACTTAAGTAGAAATTTTGGTTATCTATACTTCACTGGAGTAATTATTTTTCAGACGACTTTTTACTTTTACTCCTTACATTTTCACGCAATTATCTGTACTTTTTACTCCTTCCTTCCTTCCTTCCTTCCTTCCTTCCTTCCTTCCTTCCTTCCTTCCTTCCTTCCTTCCTTCCTTCCTTCCTTCCTTCCTTCCTTCCTTCCTTCCTTCCTTCCTTCCTTCCTTCCTTCCTTCCTTCCTTTCTCCCTTCCTTCCTTCCTTCCTTCCTTCCTTCCTTCCTTCCTTCCTTCCTTCCTTCCTTCCTTCCTTCCTTCCTTCCTTCCTTCCTTCCTTTCTCCCTTCCTTCCTTCCTTTCTCCCTTCCTTCCTTCCTTCCTTCCTTCCTTCCTTCCTTCCTTCCTTTCTCCCTTCCTTCCTTCCTTCCTTCCTCCCTTCCTTCCTTCCTTCCTTCCTTCCTTCCTTCCTTCCTTACTTCCTTCCTTACTTGTTTTCTCCCTTCCTTCCTTCCTTCCTTCCTTCCTCCTTTCCTTCCTCCCTTCCTTCCTTCCTCCCTTCCTTCCTCCCTTCCTTCCTTCCTTCCTTCCTTCCTTACTTGTTTTCTCCCTTCCTTCCTTCCTCCCTTCCTTCCTTCCTTCCTTCCTTCCTTCCTTGTTTTCTCCCTTCCTTCCTTCCTTCCTTCCTTCCTTCCTTCCTTCCTTCCTTCCTTCCTTCCTTCCTTCCTTCCTTCCTTCCTTCCTTCCTTCCTTCCTTCCTCCTTTCCTTCCTCCCTTCCTTCCTTCCTTCTTTACTTGTTTTCTCCCTTCCTCCCTTCCTTCCTTCCTTCCTTCCTTCCTTCCTTCTTTACTTGTTTTCTCCCTTCCTTCCTTCCTTCCCTCCTTCCTTCCTTCTTTACTTGTTTTCTTCCTTCCTTCCTTCTTTACTTGTTTTCTTCCTTCCTTCCTTCCTTCCTTCTTAAGTAGAAATTTTGGTTATCTATACTTCACTGGAGTAATTATTTTTCAGACGACTTTTTACTTTTACTCCTTACATTTTCACGCAATTATCTGTACTTTTTACTCCTTACATTTTAAAAACAGCCTCGTTACTCTATTTCATTTCGGCCTTTAATAAAAACTATCCAGTTAAATTGCTCCATCCGGATAGAGTGAATTTGGTTGTGGTTGTTTCAGATGTTCTTGTCCAGTTTTGTTCTTACATCCGTTCCCTCAGATTCCTGCAACTAAACTTGGATGTACATTCCAATAAAGGTTAGGATAAATGATAACATGAACATGAACGTTTGACTTTTTGCACCATTACAATACTTATAGGCAACTAGTCATCATATCTGCTGCTCTCTGAAACACATGTTAATGCTCAATAGTACACATATATGCTTCTTTAATATATTTGCATTATACTAAGATACATTCATTTTCAATGGCTTTTGTCCTTACATTACTTTTACTTTTATACTTTAAGTAGTTTTGAAACCAGTACTTTTATACTTTTACTTGAGTAAAAAACTTGAGTTGATACTTCAACTTCTACAGGAGTATTTTTAAACTCTAGTATCTATACTTCTACCTGAGTAATGGATGTGAATACTTTTGACAACTCTGTAAATAAGATGCACGCCCTCCATATTAGCAGTTTAGTGGACATGCACTTAAAAAGGTGCAAGAAGCTTTCAACGGTACAATATGTTGATGCATGATTCATTTCTCACAGAGGAAAAAGGCACTTTCCCATATGTTGCACAACGGTGTATTTGCCCACATGGCAGACTCGGCAGCTCCAGAAAAAACCAGCATGCCAGTGATTTCCACTGAAGGATAAAGAGGTAGAGAGTGGAGGATGAACCTGAAATGTCACTTGACACTGATTTTACCTCTTTTGTGACAGATTCATGAAGGTGTTGATGCGTCCATTAGGGATGGGCGATATGGACTAAAAAATGTATCACGATAATTTCTGGCATTTATCCCCATAACGATAAAAATGACGATAAAAAAATACCAATTCAACTCCATCTTTGTAACTATAAATCTATCACCACATTCAGTCTTTGGAGCCAAATCACTGCTCTAAAAGATACTAAATGCTACTAAACTACACCAATTACATTTAATTAATAAAAAACAATTAAATGAGTTACACTCTTTCTTTCTTTCAGGCTCATTTCTTTCTTTCCTTCTTTCCTTCTTTCTTTCTTTCTTTCTTTCTTTCTTTCTTTCTTTCTTTCTTTCTTTCTTTCTTTCTCTTTCTTTCTTTCTTTCTTTCAGGCTCATTTCTTTCTTTCTTTCTTTCTTTCTTTCTTTCTTTCTTTCTTTCTTTCTTTCTTTCTTTCTTTCTTTCTTTCTTTCTTTCTTTCTTTCTTTCTTTCTTTCTTTCTTTCTTTCTTTCTTTCTTTCTTTCTTTCTTTCTTTCTTTCTTTCTTTCTTTCTTTCTTTCTTTCTTTCTTTCTTTCTTTCTTTCTTTCTTTCTTTCTTTCTTTCTTTCTTTCTTTCTTTCTTTCTTTCTTTCTTTCTTTCTTTCTTTCTTTCTTTCTTTCTTTCTTTCTTTCTTTCTTTCTTGCTCATTTCTTTCTTTCTTTCTTTCTTTCTTTCTTTCTTTCTTTCTTTCAAGCTCATTTCTTTCTTTCTTTCTTTCTTGCTCATTTCTTTCTTTCTTTCTTTCTTTCTTTCTTTCTTTCTTTCTTTCTTTCTTTCAGGCTCATTTCTTTCTCTCTTTCTTTCTTTCTTACCGTGGTGAATGTTTTGGACGGTTTATCGTGAACGGTAAATATCACCCATCCCTAGCGTCCACTTCCTTCACGTCAGTGTAATCTCCTCTGCAGAATCGCTGGAGTTACTAAAATCAGCCCAGGTAAACCGACCTGAGCTCCCCCTGAAGAACGGAGGAGAATCCTGACCCTTGACTGGTGAACACGTGTTTCACATATCCCCCCCCGCCCCGCCGGCCTCTCCTGCTTCGGTTTACGCCGTGCACGAGCTCGCTGACAGACGTTTTATGTGGAACATCGTAACACGTCGCTGACACAACCCGGGCCTTCACATATTTGTGTAAAAATCCACGTATTTAAAAAGTCCAGACAGCTTAACTGTCAGGTGAGACGCGGGTGAAACTGAGAGGATTATTTGCTTAAAGCCATTCTTTTTCTCTCATTTAGGTTTTCTAAATAATCAAACCCAGCGAGACGTCACACACACACACACACACACACACACACACACACACACACACACACACACACACACACACACACACACACACACACACACACACACACACACACACACACACACACACACACACACACACACACACACACACACACACACACACACACACACACACACACACACACACACACACACACAGTACTCGAGTTGTAAAATAAATCAGGGGGGATGGTGGATTTTATCATACGGGGACAGATAATTTGTGCTGATTACAAATAATATAATATATTACAAATAATAGCAGTGACCAAAACACCTGCAGAAATACTGCAGGAATGACATAGCAGCAGTTAAATGCAGCCTTCTGTAAGCTTTAAATATCCACTGGGCTTACATCAAATACATCAAAACACTACAATAAAAAACACTTTTCTGAACTTATCAATATGACTCTGTCCTTCACAGGATAAGTAACATGGATCACTGCAAAAACTCACAATCTTAACAAGAATATTTGTCTTATTTCTAGTTAAAATGTCTCATTTTAGTAAAAAGAAAATGTCATTACACTTAAAACAAGACTCATCACTTTCAAGTAGATTTTCACTTGAAATAAGTAGAAAAATCTGCAAGTGGAACAAGATTTTTTTGCTAATAAGAAGATAAATCTTGTCCCACTGGCCAGATTTTCTACTTATTTCAAGCGATAATTTACTTGAAACAGGTTAAAATTGTCAAATAAGTTATTTTTCTGGTAATGAATTTTTCTGGTAATGAATAAGACAAATATTCCTGGTAAGATTTTGAGTTTTTGCAGTGTAACTATTCCTGATTTAGGAGAATATTTGCAGATGAATGTCTAAAAATAAAAAAGAAATCCCTAAGAAATATGTGGAAATCAAATGAAATAACTTATTAAACACATCAAGGCAATGCAACTCACTTCTAATATTGATCTTTTCAAACTACACTGCAAAAACTCAAAATCTTACCAGGATTTTTGTCTCATTTCTAGTTAAAATGTCTCATTTTTAGTCAAAAAAATTCATTACACTTAAAACAAGAATCATCACTGGAAAAAACAACAATTTTCACCTGTTTCAAGTAGATTTTCACCTGAAATAAGTAGAAAAATCTGCCAGTGGAACAAGATTTTTTTGCTAATGAGAAGATAAATCTTGTCCCACTGGCAGATTTTTCTACTTATTTCAAGTGAGAATTTACTTGAAACCGGTGAAATTGTCAAATAAAAGTTGAAATGTCAAGATTAAAAAGGAAAGGAAAAAGGAAGAAAAAAGAAGAAAAAAAAGAAAAAGAGAAAAAAGAAAAAAAAATAAAAAGAAGAAAAAAGGGAAAAAAAGAAAAAAAAGGTCAAACATTTCTGAAAAAGCTCCAGGAGCTACTAGGGGCGGCAAGTCAATTTTCACTTGAAATAAGTAGAAAAATCTGCCAGTGGAACAAGATTTTTTTGCTAATAAGAAGATAAGATAAGAAGATGGCAGATTTTTCTATTTATTTCAAGTGAAAATTTACTTGAAACAGGTGAAAATTGTCAATTTTTTTTTAATTTTTCTGGTGTTATTTTTCTGGTGATGACTCTAAATGTTGAAATAGCAGTAAAACCACATTCATTGATGAAATGACATAAGGGATGGAAAGGAGGGATGGCAGTTTTACAGGGGGGATGATTTGGACTGTTTTTATTTCAGGGGGGATGATTTGGACCGTTTTTATTTCATGCCGTCCCCCCTCATCCCCCTCATCTCCAGTACTGCCCGTCCGTCCCCGCAGCAGCGCCGGCCTCTGACCCCGCGGGGCCGGGGAAGACACACGCTAAGGTGATAAGTGAAGCACAGGGCCTATTGTGCAGACGCTCCTCTTGTCCATTTATTGACTTCCTAAATGATCCATTATGAGGTGATTTACGAGGTGCAGCGCCGCCCCAGCGGGCTCTTCCCCGGCATCGCTGCAGCCGTCCGTCCCATTGAGGCGACATCTGCACCAATGGAGCCGTATTTGATTTATCAGAGAATGGACGGAAGCCGCGGCCCCACACCACCTCTCGCTGTTTGTTCAAAGACAACAGATGAGTTAGGAAGCTATTATAAACGCGGGGATGTCACCCGGAGGGTCAGGGAACACGGTAAACAGGTCACTAGAACTTTGCCACCATTCAAAGGAAAGTTCAAAAATAAGTTCCTCCCGTGGAGGAGTTTCCACTACAGTGGAAGTTAAGGTACGGCAAGGTTACGAGTCACAGAACTGAACTAGAGTATCAATCAACACGTCCAGCAGATACTCATCACAGAAGTTTATGTAGCTGATCTGTGTGGTCAAGAAAACTGGAACTTTTTCAAATGCAGTCTCGCTCACTGCAAAAACTCAAAATCTTACCAGGAATGGCAGATTTTTCTACTTATTTCAAGTGAAAATCTACTTGAAACAGGTAAAAATTGATGTTTTTTTCCAGTGATGAGTCTTGTTTTAAGTGTAATGAAATTTTTTGACTAAAAATGAGACATTTTAATTAGAAATAAGACAAATATTCTTGTTAAGATTTTGAGTTTTTGCAGTGTGGTTTGAAAAGATGAATATTAGAAGTGAGTTGCATTGCCTTGATGTCTTTAATAAGTTATTTCACTTGATTTCACTTATTTCACATTATTTTTAGACATTCATCTGCAAATATTCTCCAAAATCAGGAATAGTTACACTGCAAAAAAGTCAAAATCTTACCAGGAATATTTGTCTTATTTCTAGTTAAAATGTCTAATTTTTAGTCAAAAAATCTCATTACACTTAAAACAAGAGTCATTACCAGAAAAATAACTTGTTATTTGACTATTTTCACCTGTTTCAAGTACATTTTCACTTGAA
Source organism: Cololabis saira (assembly GCF_033807715.1). Taxonomy (NCBI): domain Eukaryota; kingdom Metazoa; phylum Chordata; class Actinopteri; order Beloniformes; family Belonidae; genus Cololabis; species Cololabis saira. Next base: position 5,138,177 of record NC_084595.1, on the reverse strand, counting down.
ATAAGTAGAAAAATCTGCCAGTGAGACAAGATTTATCTTCTCATTACAAGCAAAAAAATCTTCCACTGGCAGATTTTTCTACTTATTTTAAATGAAAATCTACTTGAAACAGGTGAAAATTGTTGTTTTTTCCAGTGATGAGTCTTGTTTTAAGTGTAATGACATTTTTTTGACAAAAAAATTACACATTTTAACTAGAAATAAGACAAATATTCTTGTTAAGATTTGGAGTATTTGCAGTGAAAGCAGGAGATCACACTGCAAAAACTCAAAATCTTACCAGGAATATTTGTCTTATTTCTAGTTAAAATGTCTAATTTTTAGTCCAAAAAACCTCATTACACTTAAAACAAGAGTCATTACCAGAAAAATAACTTGTTATTTGACAATTTTCACCTGTTTCAAGTAAATTTTCACTTGAAATAAGTAGAAAAATCTGCCAGTGGAACAAGATTTATCTTCTTATTACAAGCAAAAAAAATCTTGTTCCACTGGCAGATTTTTCTACTTACCGTATTTTCTGGACTATAAGCCGCTACTTTTTTCATAGGTTTTGAACCGTGCAGCTTATACAAAGGTTCTATTCTGTGGATTTTTGGCAGATTTTTCTACTTATTTTAAGTGAAAATCTACTTGAAACAGGTGAAAATGGTTGTTTTTGAGTCTTGTCTTAAATGTAATGAGATTTGTTTTGACTAAAATTTGACATTTTAACTAGAAATAAGACAAATATTCTTGTTAAGATTTTGAGTTTTTGCAGTGTGTAATAACTAGTGAAATCGATCATGTTGTTCTGATTTGCATTTGTAGTTATTCTATATGTATTAAGTAATAGAAAAATCAATACAAATAGACACAGAGTAATTCCATAAATGTATTTAAAAAACAAACATTTACATTTTCCCCTGAAGCCGAGGTGTGGCGGCTGCCGGACCTTCATACCCAATTACCCAGTTCCACTAAACCAGGGGTCGGCAACCCAAAATGTTTTAGAGCCATATTGGACCAAAAACACAAAAAACAAATATGTCTGGAGCCGCAAAAAATGAGTCTTGTATTTAGCCTTAGAATGAAGGCAAATGGCGAAAGGCGAAGTGTCGAGAAAAAAGTTGAAATGTTGAGAAAAAAGTCAAAATGTCGAAAAGTCGAAAAAAAGGTTTAAATGTCGAGATTAATGTTGAAGTACAATTTCGAGAAAAAAGTCGAAATGTCGAGAAAAAAGTCGAAATGTCGAGATTAAAAAGGAAGAAAAAAAAGGAAAAAAGTCAAAATTTCGAGAAAAAAGTTTAAATGTTGAGAAAAAAGTCCAAATGTCGAAAAAAAAGTCGAAATGTCGAGAAAAAAGTCCAAATGTCGAGAAAAAAGTCAAAATTTCGAGAAAGAAGTCGAAATGTTGAGAAAAAAGTTGAAATGTCGAAAAGTCAAAATGTCGAGAAAAAGGTTGAAATGTCGAGATTAATGTTGAAGTATAATCTCCAGAAAAAAGTCGAAATGTTGAAAAAAAAGTCCAAATGTCGAGAAAAAAGTCCAAATGTCAAGAAAAAAGTCCAAATGTCGAGATTAAAAAGGAAGAAAAAAAAAGGAAAAAAGAAGAAAAAAGAAGAAAAAAAGGTCAAACATTTTTGAAAAAGCTCCAGGAGCCACTAGGGCGGCGCTAAAGAGCCACATGCGGCTCTGCAGCCGCGGGTTGCCGACCCCTGCACTAAGCTGGTCAAACAGAATTAAACTAAAACTAAAAACATTGTTTCAAAGGAAGATAAAAAGAGAAAAAAAAGAAAGAAAAATCCACCCAAAGTGCAGTTGGACACTTTTTTTCCATGACAGTAGCAGCTCGTCTGGTGAATGACCTTGTCTTTCCTTTTTTCCCCTAATGATCCCTGGCCATTACGCTGGAGCGGCTCTTTGATTTCTCAGGCCTTTCCTGTGCAGAACAGTCTGAACTAAAGCTCATCCCGGGACAGAAAAAGCTCGTATGAAGCAGAAACACCAGGTGTCTTTTGTAACTCATGACTCAGAAATCACCGGAGACAGTGAACCGAAACAACAAACACCTTGTTATTATTATCTCTGGCCCTTTTCAATTCATCTAACTTCCCCAAAGACACTTTTCTATCTTGTATAAGTAAAAAAAAATGTAAACTGTATCTTATTTAATGGAGCACTTATCAATAAAAGTAGATTGGCTCCTAAGTTTGATCACTCCGGCCCAGAAAGAGCAACTCTAGTCGTCGGCACAGGCGCTAAATCAACACGTTTCTGTTCTCCACGTTTGACAAACACTAAACCAGGGGTCGGCAACCCAAAATGTTTTAGAGCCATATTGGACCAAAAACACAAAAAACAAATATGTCTGGAGCCGCAAAATAATGAGTCTTGTATTAGAATGAAGGCAAATGGCGAAAGGCGAAATGTCGAGAAAAAAGTCGAAATGTTGAAAAAAAAGTCGAAATTTTGAAAAAAAAAGTCGAAATGTCGAGAAAAAAGTCCAAATGTCGAGAAAAAAGTCAAAATGTCGAGAAAAAAGTTTAAATGTTGAGAAAAAAGTCGAAATGTCGAGAAAAAAGTCGAAATGTCGAGATTAAAAAGGAAGAAAAAAAAGGAAAAAAGTCAAAATTTCGAGAAAAAAGTTGAAATGTTGAGAAAAAAGTCGAAATGTCGAGATTAATGTTGTAAAGTATAATCTCCAGAAAAAAGTCGAAATGTTGAAAAAAAAGTTTAAATGTTGAGAAAAAAGTCCAAATGTCGAGAAAAAAGTCAAAATTTCGAGGAAAAAAGTTGAAATGTTGAGATTAATGTTGTAAAGTATAATCTCCAGAAAAAAGTCGAAATGTTGAAAAAAAAGTCGAAATGTCGAGAAAAAAGTCAAAATGACGAGATTAAAAAGGAAGAAAAAAAAGGAAAAAAGAAGAAAAAGAGAAAAAAGAAGAAAAAAAGGAAAAAAAGATCAAACATTTTTGAAAAAGCTCCCGGGACAGAAAAAGCTTGTATGAAGCAGAAACACCAGGTGTCTTTTGTAACTCATGACTCAGAAATCACCGGAGACAGTGAACCGAAACAACAAACACCTTGTTATTATTATCTCTGGGCCTTTTCAATCCATCTAACTTCCCCAAAGACACTTTTCTATCTTGTATAAGTAAAAAAAAAGTCAACTGTATCTTATTTAATGGAGCACTTATCAATAAAAGTAGATTGGCTCCTAAGTTTGATCACTCCGGCCCAGAAAGAGCAACTCTAGTCGTCGGCACAGGCACTAAATCAACACGTTTCTGTTCTCCACGTTTGACAAACACTAAGCCAGCGGTCTGCAACCCAAAATGTTGAAAGAGTCATATTGGACCAAAAACACAAAAAACAAATATGTCTGGAGCCGCAAAAAATGAAAAGTCTTGTATTAGCCTTAGAATGAAGGCAAATGGCGAAAGGCGAAGTGTCGAGAAAAAAGTCGAAATTTGAAAAAAAAGTCGAAATGTCTTTCCACATGACTCTTTTTGTTACGCAAATCTACGGAAGAGTATTAGGGCCAGGCAGGAGAGAAATACAAATAATATTTGCGAGGAGGACGTTTTTTTTTCATTATGCACTTCGAGAAAAAAGTTGAAATGTTGAGAAAACGTCAAAATTTAGAGAAAAAAGTCAAAATGTCGAGATTAAAAAGGAAAGGAAAAAAGGAAGAAAAAAGAAAAAAAAGGAAAAAAATAAGAAAAAAGAAAAAAGACGAAAAAAAGAAAATAATAAAAAAAGAAAAAAGAAAACAAGAAAAAAAGAAAAAAAGGAAAAAAAAAGAAAAAACGGAAAAAAAGGAAAAAAAGGAAAAAAAGAAGAAAAAAGAAAATAAGAAAAAAGAAAAAAAGGAAAAAAAAGAAAATTACTGTTGAAGTACAATTTCGAGAAAAAAGTCGAAATGTCGAGATTAATGTTGTAAAGTATAATCTCCAGAAAAAAGTTGAAATGTTGAAAAAAAAGTCGAAATTTAGAAAAAAAAGTCGAAATGTCGTGAAAAAAGTCCAAATGTTGAGAAAAAAGTCGAAATGTCGAGAAAAAAGTCAAAATTTCGAGAAAAAAGTTGAAATGTTGAGATTAATGTTGAAGTAAAATTTCGAGAAAAAAGTCCAAATGTCGAGAAAAAAGTTGAAATGTTGAGAAAAAAGTCCAAATGTCGAGAAAAAAGTCGAAATGACGAGATTAAAAAGGAAGAAAAAAAGGAAAAAAGAAGAAAAAGAGAAAAAAGAAGAAAAAAAGGAAAAAAAGATCAAACATTTTTGAAAAAGCTCCAGGGACAGAAAAAGCTCGTATGAAGCAGAAACACCAGGTGTCTTTTGTAAGTCATGACTCAGAAATCACCGGAGACAGTGAACCGAAACAACAAACACCTTGTTATTATTATCTCTGGCCCTTTTCAATCCATCTAACTTCCCCGAAAACACTTTTCTATCTTGTATAAGTGAAAAAAAATGTCAACTGTATCTTATTTAATGGAGCACTTATCAATAAAAGTAGATTGGCTCCTAAGTTTGATCGTGCCGGCCCCAGAAAGAGCAACTCTAGTCGTCGGCACAGGCACTAAATCAACACTTTTCTGTTCTCCACGTTTGACAAACACTAAACCAGGGGTCTGCAACCCAAAATGTTGAAAGAACCATATTGGACCAAAAACACAAAAAACAAATATGTCTGGAGCCGCAAAAAATGAGTCTTGTATTTAGCCTTAGAATGAAGGCAAATGGCGAAAGGCGAAATGTCGAGAAAAAAGTTGAAATGTTGAGAAAAAAGTCGAAATGTCGAAATGTCGAGATTAATGTTGTAAAGTATAATCTCCAGAAAAAAGTCGAAATTTTGAAAAAAAAAGTCGAAATGTCGAGAAAAAAGTCCAAATGTCGAGAAAAAAGTTGAAATGTTGAAATTAATGTTGAAGTACAATTTCGAGAAAAAAGTCGAAATTTCGAGAAAAAAGTTTAAATGTTGAGAAAAAAGTCCAAATGTCGAGATTAATGTTGTAAAGTATAATCTCCAGAAAAAAGTCGAAATGTTGAAAAAAAAGTCGAAATGTTGAAAAAAAAGTCCAAATGTCGAGAAAAAAGTCAAAATTTCGAGAAAAAAGTTGAAATGTTGAGAAAAAAGTCCAAATTTCGAGAAAAAAGTCGAAATGTCGAGATTAATGTTGTAAAGTATAATCTCCAGAAAAAAGTCGAAATGTTGAAAAAAAAGTCGAAATGTTGAAAAAAAAGTCCAAATGTCGAGAAAAAAGTCAAAATTTCGAGAAAAAAGTTGAAATGTTGAGAAAAAAGTCCAAATTTCGAGAAAAAAGTCGAAATGTCGAGATTAATGTTGTAAAGTATAATCTCCAGAAAAAAGTCGAAATGTTGAAAAAAAAGTCGAAATGTTGAAAAAAAAGTCGAAATGTTGAGAAAAAAGTCCAAATGTCGAGAAAAAAGTCGAAATGTCGAGAAAAAAGTCGAAATGACGAGATTAAAAAGGAAGAAAAAAAAGGAAAAAAGAAGAAAAAGAGAAAAAAGAAGAAAAAAAGGAAAAAAAGATCAAACATTTTTGAAAAAGCTCCCGGGACAGAAAAAGCTCGTATGAAGCAGAAACACCAGGTGTCTTTTGTAACTCATGACTCAGAAATCACCGGAGACAGTGAACCGAAACAACAAACACCTCGTTATTATCTCTGGGCCTTTTCAATCAATCTAACTTCCCCGAAGACACTTTTCTATCTTGTATAAGTAAAAAAAAATCAACTGTATCTTATTTAATGGAGCACTTATCAATAAAAGTAGATTGGCTCCTAAGTTTGATCGTGCCGGCCCCGAAAGAGCAACTCTAGTCGTCGGCACAGGCACTAAATCAACACGTTTCTGTTCTCCACGTTTGACAAACGCGGCTCAGGTTGAGCTTAGAGAGGCCTGTGCGTTAAAGTCAGAGCTGCTGGAACAACAACACGGGATTACAGAGCTGCTCAGGTGCGGCATATAGCTCAAATTCAAGTCCACTGGAGCAGATCGCCCGTCAGATGAGTCAACATAATCACATAGCTGCACAGAGCTGCAGAGCATCACGTCAGGCTTCAGCAGACTATGTGAAAGAATTTCAGTTGATCTAAAAGCAAACGCCACGGCGGCCGTGCGGTTCCAGCAGGCTGAGCTAAGATTGAATCGGTCGTGTGAGGAGATTTAGTGTTAATCTTCGGCTGAGTCTTGAGTTTTGTGTGATTGATCGTCTTTATGCATATAGATATTGGAGAAAACATTGTAAAAATACTCCTTTAAAAGTGTGTTGAGAAGGAAAATTAAAAGAAAAACTGAAAGAATATCAATATAAGCCAGGGGTCGGCAACCCAAAATGTTTTAGATCCATGTTGGACCAAAAACACAAAAAACAAATATGTCTGGAGCCGCAAAAAATGAAAAGTCTTGTATAAGCCTTAGAATGAAGACAACACATGCTGCATGTTTCTATATTAGTGGGGGAAGATTTTTTTTTTTTATTATGCACTTCGAGAAAAAAGTCTAAATGTTGAGAAAAAAATCGAAATGTTGAGAGAAAAGTAGAAATGTCAAGATTAATGTGGAAGTACAATCTTGAAAAAAAGTCGAAATATTGAGAAAAAAGTCGAAATGTCGCGGAAATAGTCAAAATTTCATGAAAAATTCTAAATGTTGAGAAAAACATTGAAATGTTGAGAAAAAAGTCGAAATGTCAAGATTAAAAAGGAAAGGAAAAAGGAAGCAAAAAGAAAAAAAGGAAAAAAGAAAAAAAGAGAAAAAAAGAAAAAAGAGAAAAAAGAAGAAAGGGAAAAAAAAAAAGGTAAAACATTTTTGAAAAAAAAGCTCCAGGAGCCACTAGGGCGGCGCTAAAGAGCCGCGTGTGGCTCTAGAGCCGCAGTTGCCGACCCCTGATCTAGCCCTACAGAGCGAGGGTTTTCAGATATACACTAGCTGACCGAGGCCCAGAAAAATTTCCCAGAATGCTTTTCGTCGTCATTTGCAGACTGAATCAAAAAAAAAAACATGGCGGACATTTCTTATTTTTTAGTGAATAAAATCAATATTTTGAGTTAGTTTCTGCATAAAAATGCGTTTTCATTACATTTCTAGCGAGAAATATATATTTTACTTTCATAATATTCACTCAGTGAATGTACATAATCACTCGTTTGCCTGTTGTTGCAAAGTCTTTTTCAAACCTCGCCAGAATAAAGGCTGATTTATGGTCCCGTGTTACACCAACGCAGAGCCTACGGCGTAGGTTACGCAGCGCCGCGCGCCGTACGCCGTGACCTACGCCGTGACCTACGCCGTAGGCTCTGCGTTGATTTAACACGGAACCATAAATCAATGAAGACAACACCTGCTGCATGTTTCTATATTAGTTATAACTGGGTCCTCGGCTGCAAATGTAGCGTTCTAATGTCTTTCCACATGATTTTTTTTGTTACGCGAATCTACGGAAGAGTATTAGGGTCAGGCAGGAGAGAAATAAAAATAATATTTGAGAGGAGGAAGATTTTTTTTCATTATGCACTTCGAGAAAAAAGTTGAAATGTTGAGAAAAAAGTTGAAATTTCGAGAAAAAAGTCGAAATGTCGAGATTAAAAAGGAAAGGAAAAAGGAAGAAAAAAAGAAAAAAAAGAAAAAAGAAAAAAGAAGAAAATAAGAAAAAAAAGAAAAAAAGGAAAAAAAAGAAAAAACGGAAATAAAGAAAAAAAAGGAAAAAAGAAGAAAAAAAGAAAATAATAAAAAAGAAAAAAAGGAAAAAAAAGAAGATTACTGTTGAAGTACAATTTCGAGAAAAAAGTTGAAATGTTGAGAAAAAAGTCAAAATGTCAAGAAAAAAGTCGAAATGTCGAGAAAAAAGTCAAAATTTCGAGAAAAAAGTCGAAATGTCGAGATTAAAAAGGAAAGGAAAAAGGAAGAAAAAAAGAAAAAAGGAAAAAAAAGAAGAAAAAAGAAAAAATAAGAAAAGAAAATAAGAAAAAAAAGAAAAAAAGGAAAAAAAAAGAAAAAAAGGTCAAACCTTTTTAAAAAAGCTCCAGGGAGCCACTAGGGCGGCGCTAAAGAGCCACATGCGGCTCTAGAGCCGCGGGTTGACGACCCCTGATATAAAGCCAATACAACTCAGAAAACAATGATGAATACTGTAAAAATGAGTCGGCAGATCTGTTTTTAATCATTTGATTTCTGGCAAACTGCAACTTTTTTACCATGGGGATTTTGGAATTATTGGCAAACAAATATGTCTGGAGCCCCAAAAAATGAAAGGTCTTGTATCAGCCTTAGAATGAAGGAACACATGCTGCATGTTTCTATATTAGTTAGAACTGGTTCCACGGCTGCAAATGTAGCTGCTAATGTCTTTCCACATGATTCTTTTTGGTACGCAAATCTACGGAAGATTATTAGGGCCAGGCAGGAGAGAAATAAAAATAATATTTTAGAGGAGGAAGTTTTTTTTTTCATTATGCACTTCGAGAAAAAAGTCGAAATGTCGAGAAAAAAGTCGAAATGTCGAGAAAAAAGTCGAAATGTCGAGATTAAAAAGGAAAGGAAAAAGGAAGAAAAAAAGAAAAAAAAGAAGAAAAAAAGAAAATAAGAAAAAAAAGAAAAAAAGGAAAAAAAAGAAAAAATGGAAAAAAGAAAAAAAGGAAAAAAAGAAGAAAAACGAAAAAAGAAGAAAAAAAGAAAATTGTAAAAAAAGAAAAAAGGGGGAAAAAAAGAAAATTACTCTTGAAATACAATTTCGAGAAAAAAGTTGAAATGTTGAGAAAAGTTAAAATGTCAAGAAAAAAGTCGAAATGTCGAGAAAAAAGTCAAAATGTCGAGATTAAAAAGGAAAGGAAAAAGGAAGAAAAAAAGAGAAAAAAGGAAAAAAAGAAGAAAAAAGAAAAAAAAAAATGAAAAAAGAAAATAATTAAGAAAAAAAAGAGAAAAAAAGGAAAAAAAACAAGAAAAAAAGGTCAAACCTTTTTGAAAAAAGCTCCAGGAGCCACTAGGGCGGCGCTAAAGAGCCACATGCGGCTCTAGAGCCGCGGGTTGACGACCCCTGATATAAGCCAATACAACTCAGAAAACAATGATGAATACTGTAAAAATGAGTCGGCAGATCTGTTTTTAATCATGTGATTTCTGGCAAACTGCAACTTCTTTACCATGGGGATATTGGAATTATTGGCAAATTAATATGTCTGGAGCCCCAAAAAATGAAAAGTCTTGTATCAGCCTTAGAATGAAGAAACACATGCTGCATTTTTCTATATTAGTTAGAACTGGGTCCTCGGCTGCAAATGTAGCTGCTAATGTCTTTCCACATGACTCTTTTTGTTACGTGAATCTACGGAAGAGTATTAGGGCCAGGCAGGAGAGAAATAAAAATAATATTTGAGAGGAGGAAGATTTTTTTTCATTATGCACTTCGAGAAAAAAGTCGAAATGTCGAGAAAAAAGTCAAAATGTCGAGAAAAAAGTTGAAATGTCGAGATTAAAAAGGAAAGGAAAAAGGAAGAAAAAAAGAAAAAAAAGAAGAAAAAAGAAGAAAAAAAGAAAATAAGAAAAAAAAGAAACAAAGGAAAAAAAAGAAAAAAAGAAAAAAGAAAAAAGAAGAAAAAAAGAAAATAATAAAAAAAGAAAAAAAGGAAAAAAAGAAGATAACTGTTGAAGTACAATTTCGAGAAAAAAGTTGAAATGTTGAGAAAAAAGTCAAAATGTCAAGAAAAAAGTCGAAATGTCGAGAAAAAAGTCAAAATTTCGAGAAAAAAGTCAAAATGTCGAGATTAAAAAGGAAAGGAAAAAGGAAGAAAAAAAAGAAAAAAAGGAAAAAAAGAAGAAAAAAGAAAATAAGAAAAAAAAGAAAAAAGGAAGAAAAAAAAGAAAAAAAGGTCAAACATTTTTCAAAATGCTCCAGGAGCCACTAGGGCGGCGCTAAAGAGCCACATGCGGCTCTAGAGCCGCGGGTTGACGACCCCTGATATAAGCAAATACAACTCAGAAAACAATGATGAATACTGTAAAAATGAGTCGGCAGATCTGTTTTTAATCATGTGATTTCTGGCAAACTGCAACTTCTTTACCATGGGGATATTGGAATTATTGGCAAATTAATTTGTCTGGAGCCGCAAAAAATGAAAAGTCTTGTATCAGCCTTAGAATGAAGACAACACATGCTGCATGTTTCTATATTAGTTATAACTGGGTCCTCGGCTGCAAATTTAGCTGCTAATGTCTTTCCACATGACTCTTTTTGTTACGCAAATCTACGGAAGAGTATTAGGGCCAGGCAGGAGAGAAATAAAAATAATATTTGAGAGGACGTTTTTTTTTTTCATTATGCACTTCGAGAAAAAAGTCGAAATGTCGAGAAAAAAGTCAAAATGTCGAGATTAAAAAGGAAAGGAAAAAGAAAAAAAGAAAAAAAAGGAAAAAAAGAAGAAAAAAGGAAAAAAAGGAAAAAAAAAAGAAAAAAAGAAAATAATAAAAAAAGAAAAAAAGGAAAAAAAAAGTTGAAATGTTGAGAAAAAAGTCGAAATGTCGAGAAAAAAGTCAAAATTTCGAGAAAAAAGTCAAAATGTCGAGATTAAAAAGGAAAGGAAAAGGGAAGAAAAAAAGAAAAAAAAGGAAAAAAAGAAGAAAAAAGAAAAAAGAAAAAAAGAAAATAAGAAAAAAAAGAAAAAAAGGAAAAAAAAAAAAGAAAAAAGCTCCAGGAGCCACTAGGGCGGCGCTAAAGAGCCACATGCGGCTCTAGAGCCGCGGGTTGACGACCCCTGATATAAAGCCAATACAACTCAGAAAACAATGATGAATACTGTAAAAATGAGTCGGCAGATCTGTTTTTAATCATGCGATTTCTGGCAAACTGCAACTTCTTTACCATGGGGATATTGGAATTATTGGCAAATTACGTACAGACACAAAATTAGTATTTTTCCAAAGTACTAACGCTAAAGTCCTATGACTTAACGTCAATGGCAGTACACGAGAGGCACAACCTGAGTCCAGATTCACATGACATCAGTGCAGATGCAGACGTCCTGAGCAGACGTGTGTAATCCTCCCGAGCAGACGTCTGTAATCCCCCCGGAGCTCAGACTCAGCCCGTGTCCGCTCCCTGGTTGTAGACGGACCACAGGCTGACCCGCTGGTCCTTGGATCCGGCCGCCAGCAGCCTTTGTTTGGGTTCCCGGTGGTCGGAGAAGGCCACGCTGAGCACCATGTCACTGTGGTACTGGAGCACGGCCAGCGGCCGCAGCTTCTTCCAGCCAAAGATCCGCACGCGGTGGTCCCAGCCGGCCGATGCCAGCAGCCTGCCGTCGTCACGGAGACACAGCTGGGAAACCCCTGGATTCACCATCGTCAGAGAGTCCTGCAGCTGGAAATCACACAGAGAAGATAGAAAACAACATCTTTATACGCGTTAAAAGCATAAATCTACTCAATGCAAACACCCAGAACGCTAAGTAGGGATGGGCGGTATGGAGTAAAAAATGTATCACGATAATTTCTGGCATTTATCCTGATAACAATAAAAATGAGGATAAAAAAAATACCAATTCAACTCTTTCTTTCTTTCTTTCTTTCTTTCTTTCTTTCTTTCTTTCTTTCTTTCTTTCTTTCTTTCTTGCTCATTTCTTTCTTTCTTTCTTTCTTGCTCATTTCTTTCTTTCTTTCTTTCTTTCTTTCTTTCTTTCTTTCTTTCTTTCTTTCTTTTTTGCTCATTTCTTTCTTTCTTTCTTTCTTTCTTTCTTTCTTGCTCATTTCTTTCTTTCTTTCGTGCTTTCTTTCTTTCTTTCTTTCTTTCTTTCCTCTTTCTTTCTTTCTTTCTTTCTTGCTCATTTCTTTCTTTCTTTCAGGCTCATTTCTTTCTTTCTTTCTTGCTCATTTCTTTCTTTCTTTCTTTCTTTCTTTCTTTCTTTCTTTCTTTCCTCTTTCTTTCTTTCTTTCTTTCTTTCTTTCCTCTTTCTTTCTTTCTTTCTTTCTTTCTTTCTTTCTTTCTTGCTCATTTCTTTCTTTCTTTCAGGCTCATTTCTTTCTTTCTTTCTTTCTTTCTTTCTTTCTTTCTTTCTTTCTTTCTTTCTTTCTGGCTCATTTCTTTCTTTCTTTCTTTCTTTCTTTCTTTCTTTCTTTCTTTCTTTCTTTCTTTCTTTCTTTTTCTTTCTTTCTTTCTGGCTCATTTCTTTCTTTCTTTCTTTCTTTCTTACTTTCTTTCTTTCTTTCTTTCTTTCTTTCTTTCAGGCTCATTTCTTTCTTTCTTTCTTTCTTTCTTTCTTTCTTTCTTTCTTTCTTTCTTTCAGGCTCATTTCTTTCTTTCTTTCTTTCTTTCTTTCTTTCTTTCTTTCTTTCAGGCTCATTTCTTTCTTTCTTTCTTTCTTTCTTTCTTTCTTTCTTTCTTTCTTTCTTTCTTTCAGGCTCATTTCTTTCTTTCTTTCTTTCTTTCTTTCTTTCTTTCTTTCAGGCTCATTTCTTTCTTTCTTTCTTTCTTTCTTTCTTTCTTTCTTTCAGGCTCATTTCTTTCTTTCTTTCTTTCTTTCTTTCTTTCTTTCTTTCTTTCAGGCTCATTTCTTTCTTTCTTTCTTTCTTTCTTTCTTTCTTTCTTTCTTTCTTTCTTTCTTTCTTTCAGGCTCATTTCTTTCTTTCTTTCTTTCTTTCTTTCAGGCTCATTTCTTTCTTTCTTTCTTTCTTTCTTTCAGGCTCATTTCTTTCTTTCTTTCTGGCTCATTTCTTTCTTTCTTTCTTTCTTTCTTTCTTTCTTTCTTTCTTTCTTTCTTTCTTTCTTTCTTTCTTTCTTTCTTTCTTTCTTTCTTTCTTTCTTTCTTTCTTTCTTTCTTTCTTTCTTTCTTTCTTTCTTTCTTTCTTTCTTTCTTTCTGGCTCATTTCTTTCTTTCTTTCTTTCTTTCTTTCTTTCTTTCTTTCTTTCTTTCTTTCTTTCTTTCTTTCTTTCTTTCTTTCTTACCACGAGATGACACATTTCTTACCGTGGGGTTTTTTTTTGACGGTTTATCGTGAACGGTAAAATATCACCCGTTCCTAACTCTAAGTAATAGATTCTGTGGAAAAAACAACCAAACAACCTTATTACACAAGCAAAGGGGATTAAAAAAAAGAAAACCAAGATAAAAATAAGGTCAGTGAATGGTTAAAACCCGGCTGTGTGGACATTTGTGACCGACACAAACATGAGTAAGGAGATCCAAGCGAAAGCGGCTGGAGGTCTGTTGAATCTGGCCGTGGACTCCAGGGACTCCATCATCGGCCGTAAAACATTACGGCACAAGAGCCACGAGTAAAGTTTTCTGAGCCCCATTATTTGGTTTGTGGTTAGCACGTCAGGGCAATGAGTTACCTGTGTGACAAGTTTTCAAGAAAAAGAGAGACCATCTTGCTGAAATGCTTGTTTGCAGAGACCGTGTTTCTTTAGGCGTCTGATGAATTACGCTCACACTGAAAGGTCTGGTCAGCGTGTGAAGAGTCCCGATAAATACGCTCCGTAACAACGTCGGCCTGCTAAACATTATCCACAGCCCCCCTCTCCCTGTGATCTACAGTGTCCCAAGGACTATATCAATCTCTTTAAAGGGGCAACATTCTGACATATTATAACGAATGGCGCCTATGATCGCTATCTAAAGGGTTCGTGGGCATTCCAGGGGAGCGAACGTGCTCTTCCTGCCGGGCGGGGGAATCTCGGCCGGATCGCTGCGCGAGCTGCAAACATCTGGATATGGGGGCCGTGATCGAACTGGACAGCGTAAAATTGACTTCATAAGTCGTGTCTAGGGAAACTAATGGCCTTGGATGGGAGGAGATGTTGGGGAGAATGTATCTGCATGCTCCTGTTCTGGGGCAGAAAACCCTCCACAAGCTGCATGTGGAAGATATAAGCCAGGTACGCACAGCCCAAGTGGATAAAGGGGAATGCAAGGGAGAGGAAAAGCAGGGAGGAATGTCATTGATCATGCATAACAAAAAAGCAAGTTAAACTCAAAGCGGTCAAGGATGTACGGAAGAGTATTAGGGCCAGGCGGGAGAAAAAATAAAAATAATATTTTAGAGGAGGAAGATTTTTTTTTCATTATGCACTTTGAGAAAAAAGTCGAAATGTTGAGAAAAAAGTCAAAATGTTGAGAAAAAAGTCAAAATGTTGAGAAAAAAGTCAAAATTTCCTGAATAAAGTCGAAAATGTTGAGAAAAAAGTCGAAATGTTGAGAAAAAAGTCAAAATATTGAGAAAAAAGTCAAAATTTCCTGAATAAAGTCGAAAATGTTGAGAAAAAAGTCGAAATGTTGAGAAAAAAGTCAAAATGTTGAGAAAAAAGTCAAAATTTCCTGAATAAAGTCGAAAATGTTGAGAGAAAAGTCGAAATGTCGAGAAAAAAGCCGAAATGTATAGAAAAAAGTCGAAATGTCGAAAAAAAAAGTCGAAAAGTCGAGATTAATGTTGAAGTAGAATTTCGAGAAAAAAGTCGAAATGTTGAGAAAAAAGTCGAAATGTCGAGAAAAAAGTCGAAATGTTGAGAAAAAAGTCAAGATTAATGTTGATGTACAATTTCGAGAAAAAAGTCAAAATGTCGAGAAAAAAGTCGAAATGTTGAGAAAAAATGTTGAGAAAAAAGTTGAAAAGTCGAGATTAATGTTGAAGTAGAATTTCGAGAGAAAAGTCAAAATGTTGAGAAAAAAGTCGAAATGTTGAGAAAAAAGTCGAAATGTCGAAAAAAATAAATCGAAATGTTGAGAAAAAAGTCGAAATTTAGAGAAAAATGTCGAGAAAAAAGTCGAAATGTTGAGAAAAAATGTTGAGAAAAAAGTTGAAAAGTCGAGATTAATGTTGAAGTAGAATTTCGAGAAAAAAGTCGAAATGTTGAGAAAAAAGTCGAAATGTTGAGAGAAAAAGTCAAAATGTTGAGAGAAAAGTCGAAATGTCGAAAAAAAAGGGGAAATGTCAAGAAAAAAGTCGAGATTAATGTTGATGTACAATTTCGAGAAAAAAGTCAAAATGTCGAGAAAAAAGTCGAAATGTTGAGAAAAAAGTCAAAATGTTGAGAAAAAAGTCAAAATGTTGAGAAAAAAGTCAAAATGTTGAGAAAAAAGTCAAAATTTCCTGAATAAAGTCGAAAATGTTGAGAAAAAAGTCGAAATGTTGAGAAAAAAGTCAAAATATTGAGAAAAAAGTCAAAATTTCCTGAATAAAGTCGAAAATGTTGAGAAAAAAGTCGAAATGTTGAGAAAAAAGTCAAAATGTTGAGAAAAAAGTCAAAATTTCCTGAATAAAGTCGAAAATGTTGAGAGAAAAGTCGAAATGTCGAGAAAAAAGCCGAAATGTATAGAAAAAAGTCGAAATGTCGAAAAAAAAAGTCGAAAAGTCGAGATTAATGTTGAAGTAGAATTTCGAGAAAAAAGTCGAAATGTTGAGAAAAAAGTCGAAATGTCGAGAAAAAAGTCGAAATGTTGAGAAAAAAGTCAAGATTAATGTTGATGTACAATTTCGAGAAAAAAGTCAAAATGTCGAGAAAAAAGTCGAAATGTTGAGAAAAAATGTTGAGAAAAAAGTTGAAAAGTCGAGATTAATGTTGAAGTAGAATTTCGAGAGAAAAGTCAAAATGTTGAGAAAAAAGTCGAAATGTTGAGAAAAAAGTCGAAATGTCGAAAAAAATAAATCGAAATGTTGAGAAAAAAGTCGAAATTTAGAGAAAAATGTCGAGAAAAAAGTCGAAATGTTGAGAAAAAATGTTGAGAAAAAAGTTGAAAAGTCGAGATTAATGTTGAAGTAGAATTTCGAGAAAAAAGTCGAAATGTTGAGAAAAAAGTCGAAATGTTGAGAGAAAAAGTCAAAATGTTGAGAGAAAAGTCGAAATGTCGAAAAAAAAGGGGAAATGTCAAGAAAAAAGTCGAGATTAATGTTGATGTACAATTTCGAGAAAAAAGTCAAAATGTCGAGAAAAAAGTCGAAATGTTGAGAGAAAAGCCGAAATGTTGAGAAAAAAGTCGAAAAGTCGAAATGTCGAAAAAAAAAATCGAAATGTCGAGAAAAAAGTAGAAATTTCGACTTTATTCACGAAATTTCTACATTTTTCTCGAAGTGCACAGTAAAAAAAATCTCCCACTCTCATATTTTCTTCTCTTGCCTGGCCCTAAAACTCTTCCGTAAGGATGTGCTTTCCTATTTGTTTTTTTTTGTTCTTGTTGGTGGTTTTTTGGGGGATAATTAGATCATCATTGTTGGTGTAACCAGTGTGAAACAGTGTGCGTCTGCTTAGACCAAACAAGACGGATAAACAGATACAAAAAAAACCCTGTGGAGGGAAAGATTATTTGGAGCTTTGTTATTACCTCAAGTATTTGGTATGCCCCTACCTTTCCCCATCTGGTCTGCATTAGAGGCCTGATAATGATGGGTTTAAGTGTCTGTTTTTGTTTGTTTTGCTTCCCATAGTTTGTGTCAGGAAAAGGCATTTGTTTCATTTAAGGGTCAATTGCGAGCAGTAAATGGCTAATGATGTAGTAATGGTCATTCAGCAAGGCTGCCTGCTTAATTGTTTTTACTTTCTGTCTGAGAAAGTGAGGCGAAAACGTTGTGTGTGTGTTTTTAAAAAAAAAAGAAAAAAAAAGGCTGTCCTTTGCTATCACTGAAAATAAATGATGCTCATGTTGCAGAAACGCTGGTTCCTAAACCACCAGAGATCAGCGTTTATTCTGAGATTTCTTGTCTGAAGACAACAGCGCTGGAACAATCGCTTCATTCGTTGATTGGTAAATAAACATAAAAAGGAACACATAATTACTTCAAGTTCACATTAATTATGTTGCCTAATAAATCAGAAATGTATCTGCTGATTTCTTTGAAGCACAGCCAAGAATTAATTATTCATTAAAGGAAAACAAAACTTAAAGTATCACATAGGACTTTACAAAAACCTAGATCTACTATTTATAAAGTGTTCTTGCTTTTTATTTAATAAACCACTGAAGAGTTTATCAGTTGTGCAGAAAAATGCTACAGGCAGCTCATGTAATATTTATTTTAACGTGTTTACTCTGAAACTGCTGGAGAAGAAACGCAGTTCTCGGATGTAATATAATAAAATAGGGGTTAAAACTCTTAGATGGTCAATTCGATTTGAAATAATTCTGGTTATATTGCCTAAAGTATGTTTGAATTGTGAGTATTTGACATTATGAACCTTGACAGGAAACAACTATTTGTCAAGTGAAGCCGAAATAGTGCCGTGGTGTTCCTAACAAAGCACAGGCTCTCCCGCTGGGAGATGGAAACGGAGCTGGTGTGTCTCGTGTTGTAGCTGCAGAGACGAGCATCGTGTTACTGTTGTTACTGTTGTTACTGTTGTTACTGTTGTTACTGTTTTACTGTGAACCTGGTCCTGCACGGACAAGCATCGTGTTAGGCTCAGTCCCAATCCCCCCCTAGTCCTACTTTTCAGTCCTACCCCTAAATTTTGCGCGTTCCCGTGAGGGTAGTGCAGGGTTATAATAGTTTTGAATTTTTCATTTTAGATTAGCTTTATTTCGTTTTGACCTTTTCTCCTTCAGTTCAGTTAGTTTTAATTAGTTTTTAGTGTGGGTTTTCTAGTTTTTATTAGTTTTTATATTTTCAAAATGCTTAGTTTTAGTTTAGTTTTAATTAGTTTTAGTTTTAACGTCATGGACCGTGAGGCGTTAAGGTGCCGTAGCTGCCAGTTGGAGATAAACGGCTAGAGCGGAATAAATTGATCATACCAAGAGTTTTATATTGACAGGGACGAAAACGGAGGAAATTATATCTATAATTTCAGTTCGTTTTAGTTAGTTTTCTAAACACACAATATAGTTTCAGTTAGTTATCGTTTTTGTCTTTTAATTTTTGTTTTTATTTAGTTCAGTTAACGAATTTGTTTTTTCAATTTTAGTTTTCGTTATTTCGTTCGTTTTCGTGAACGATAATAACTCTGGCGTAGTGGTGTCCCAATTCCTCTTTTCACCTAGTGGTAGTGGCTTAAACGAGGGTTAGGGGGCATCAATCTAGCCCTACAGAGCGAGGGTTTTCAGATATACACTAGCTGACCTAGGCCCAGAAAAATTTCCCATAATGCTTTGCAATGCGTCGTCATTTGCGGACTGAATAAAAAAAAAACATGGCAGACATTTCTTATTTTTTAGTGAATAAAATCAATATTTTGAGTTAGTTTCTGCATAAAAATGTGTTTTGATTACATTTCTACGGTGGCCGAGACCCGCCATTGCTGAAAATAAAAGTAACGCTGCAAACAGTAAGAAACGCTGCAAATATAAAGAAACCCCGCTGCAATAAAATAAAAAAACAACGCAAATAAAAAAGTCACAACGTAAGTGAATTACCAGGGACTATTTTTGCCGATGCACCGGTGTTGCACATTAAAAATTACACGTAGCGACGTTGAACACTAACTTTTTCACTTATTTTCTTGTTCGTTGTTCTTCTTATTCCTCGCTCTTCTTATTTATTCCTTTTCACTTACATTCTCTTCGTCTTATCCTTCTCCTTTCACGTAAAAAACACCGGTGCATCGGCAAAAATAGTCCCCGGTAATTCACTTCCTGTTGTGGCTTTTTTATTTGCGTGGTTTTTTTTTAATTTGCAGCGGCGTTTCTTTATATTTGCAGCGGCGTTTGTTTTTATTTACAGCGTTTATTTTTTTTGCAAAGCGTTTATTTTATTTGCAGCGGCGTTTATTTTTATTTGCAGCGCTTCTTTAATTTTCAGCAATGTCGGGTCTCGGCCACCTTACATTTCTAGTGAGAAATATATATTTTACTTTCATAATATTCACTCAGTGAATGTACATAATCACTCGTTTGCTCGTTGTTGCGAAGTCTTTTTCAAAGCTCGCCAGAATAAAGGCTGATTTATGGTTCCGCGTTACACCAACGTAGAGCCTACGCCGTACCGTAGGCTCTGCGTCGATTTAACGCGGAACCATAAATCAGCTCCCGAGCCGGCAGGCAGTTCTCATCCCGAAATATTCGGAGCAAATTTCTTAACAGGCGTAGCTACAACTGTTAGATTTCATCTATTAAACCAACATTTATCTTCCTAAATTATTTATTTCAGCCAGCGGTAATTCTCCACAGAGCTGCAGGTTTCTCCCCGGGACGACGGCGCAGGTTGACCCGGCCGTGAGCTGCTGCTGCTCTCGGGCCGGCTCGGATCAGGCGGAACAGGCGTTATTTGGATAAACTGAGCCCAGGTTGGGGATCTTAACGGTTATTTTTACACCTGAAAAAATATTAAAACTTAATAAAGTGGCATATTAACAGCGCTACAGCTGAAATTAAAACAGCTTTTAGCTCTCTCTTCCTGATATGGTGTGACGTTTGTGCAAACGTAACTACGCAGTCGCTTACGTACCCGAACGTAAACCACGCAGTGACGTAGCAAGCAACATTTAGGGGTGGTGCTGAAAAGTAGGAGTAGTGGGTTTATTGGGACAGGGCCCTGGGAAGATTTCAAGGGCCCTAAAATTTGGGGTAGTGGTAGAAAGTAGGGGGTGTATTGGGATTGGCCCTTACTGTTGTTACTGTTGTTACTGTTGTTACTGTGTACCTGGTCCTGCACGGACTGGAGAGCCGACTATGTACAATATTATCTCCCGATGGATAAATCAGATTGATGCTAAGATCACAACGGCTTTACCGAGATGAAGATATCTGCAATCTGAACACCAACTAAAACTACATTCTGCTCAGTTTGTGTTGGACTAAAAATATAAAGTCCCTCAAGTTGCATACTGGAAACTTTGAAAGCTGGTTTTAGCAAAGCTGGTTAACTTTGACTTGTACTGTGTGAACATAAAAGGGGCAACACTCTCTAATGTACTTTATAGTCCAGTAATATATATATATATATATATATATATATATATATATATATATATATATATATATATATATTAGGGGTGGGACGATACGGGTAACTCAGGATTCAATACTGTGGCCCTATGTGGCCCACGATAATATCACGATACACGATATCTACGGTATTCGATATATTGTAAGAAATGTCATCAACGATATATCACGATATATGTGACTGAAAAAGAAAAAATACCCATAAAAAGGAAAATGTCTGTAGTTATGCATTTACTCAATGCTATAACTTCATACAATGTACAAAGAAAGTGCATTAGTATATTTCCTCACTGCCTGCTAGTCTTGTAAATGTAAACACTGTACGGATGGACACATTAAAGTGCATGAACAATAGTGCGGTGACAACCGCGTAAATCCATTATGTGTGTTGTAATAAAATATCGATATTTGCCGTCAGTTATCGATTATTTATTGCGGCAGAGAGCGTAACAATATATTGCAATATCGATTTTTTTCCCCACCACTAATATATATATATATATATATATATATATATATATATATATATATATATATATATATATATATATATATATATATATATATATATATATATATATATATAGGACTGTCTCAGAAAATTTGAATATTGTGATAAAGTCCTTTATTTTCTGTAAAAAATGTCATACATTCTGGATTCATTACAAATAAACTGAAATATTGCAAGTCTTTTATTATTTTAATATTGCTGATCATGGTTTACAGCTTAAGAAAACTCAAATATCCTATCTCAAAAAATTAGAATATTCTGGGAATCTTAATCTTAAACTGTAAACCATAATCAGCAATATTAAAATAATAAAAGGCTTGCAATATTTCAGTTGATTTGTAATGAATCCAGAATGTATGACATTTTTGTTTTTTTAATTGCATTACAGAAAATAAAGAACTTTATTACAATATTCTAATCTTCTGAGACAGTCCTGTATATATATATATATATATATATATATATATATATATATATATATATATATATATATATATATATATATATATATATGTATATATATATATATATATATATATACATATATATATATATATATATATATATATATATGACATGACAGCTAAATGAATATTTTCCCGATCCTCTCTTGCAGCATCTCAGCAACAGCTCAGGTTGAAGGAGACTCTCCACTCGGCAGGTTTCAATCAAACGTTTCTCCCCCTCCTTTCCCTCCTTTCTCCCCTCAGTCTTGGCACGGCCGTTGCTGTTCATGTCGGTCTACTAAAACATCCCGTCATCGCTCACTCACCCGTCCTGGTGGCTGGGAAGCTTTTCACAGGTATTTCTGACACACCCTGTCCGTGAATCACGCTCGGCAGCGGGAGATTACAGCCTTTTGTCACCTAGCCTGTTGCAGCTTGGTTCGAGCTGACAGGATATGAATGTGTCAAACAAGTGAAGGGGTGTTGATTATTAAGGGGAAAAAAAGCCGGGATTTAAATAAAAGCAAACCCAAGACATCATTTGGATGCCAGGCGGAGGCCGAGCCCGATCCGACACGGCCGACAGCTTCAACAGATCTGTTTTTCCCGAGGAAACCGTGCAGGTTTCTGCAGCAGCGGCTACAGTGGAAACATGTTTACCTCCCAGCGAAGGTGAGCAGGACTTACACCTGTAAAGCCCTAACTGCTATCAATCACAGAGAGCGCCGGCTGCCAGTCATGCTTGATTTACATTGCTAATCCTCCTCTGTCTATACCTGCTTTTACTTTCTGCAGGCCACAACATCCTCTGTCTGTATTCCCTCCTAAAAAGAGAAGAAAAAAAAAAGGAAAAGCAAAGAGAAAAAAAAAAGAAAAGTTTCTACACCCGTCAGTAAATTTGAGCCGCCATATAAATATATGTTTCTTAAAGGTTTGTTTTTTAGGAACAAATCATGTTTTTTATTTCGAGTCCGGAAACATTTGATCACAACAACTTTTTTACCCTTGTTGGACTATGGCAGGAGTCGGAAACCCAAAATGTTGAAAGAGCCGTATTGGACCAAAACACAAAAAACAAATATGTCTGGAGCCGCAAAAAATTAAAAGTCTTGTATCAGCCTTAGAATGAAGACAACACATGCTGCATGTTTCTATATTAGATATAACTGGGGGAAGATTTTTTTTTTTTTCATTATGCACTTCGAGAAAAAAGTCGAAATGACGAGAAAAAAGTTGAAATTTCGAGAAAAAAGTTGAAATTTCGAGAAAAAAGTTGAAATTTCGAGAAAAAAGTCGAAACGTCGAGAAAAAAGTCGAAATTTAGAGAAAAAAGTTGAAATGTCGAGAAAAAAATCGAAATGTCGGGAAAAAAGTTGAAATTTAGAGAAAAAAGTTGAAATTTAGAGAAAAAAGTCAAAATTTAGAGAAAAAAGTCAAAATTTCGAGAAAAAAGTTGAAATGTCGAGAAAAAAGTCGAATTGTCGAGAAAAAAAGTTGAAATGTCGAGAAAAAAATCGAAATGTCTGGAAAAAAGTTGAAATTTCGAGAAAAAAGTTGAAATTTCGAGAAAAAAAGTCGAAATGTCGAGAGAAAAATCGAAATGTCTGGAAAAAAGTTGAAATTTCGAGAAAAAAGTTGAAATTTCGAGAAAAAAAGTCGAAATGTCGAGAGAAAAGTCAAAATTTAGAGAAAGAAAAAAAGAGAAAAAAAGAAGAAAAAAAGAAGAAAAAAAGAGAAAAAAGGGAAAAAAAGAAAGAAAAAAAAAGAAGAAAAAGAAAAAAAAAAAAGGTCAAACATTTTTGAAAAAGCTCCAGGAGCCACTAGGGCGGCGCTGAAGAGCCGCATGCGGCTCTAGAGCCGCGGGTTGCCGACCCCTTGGACTATGGCGATCTGCTTTTTATGAACGCTCCTGAGCAGTATTTAAAGAAATTAGATACTGTGTATCATTGTGCTTTGCGTTTTATCACCGGTTGCAGCTTTCAGGTACATCACTGTTTTTTGTTGCTGCTGCCAATTGTCCGTATTTGCCTCCGTAGACTCTCCCACTGGCTGACTTTTATTTATAAACCAATTCTGGGATGTCTCCCTACATATTTGTGCGTGCACATGTGTAGAAACGTCAGCTATTATGAACCTGCGCTCACAGAACTTTATTCAAATGCAGGTCCCGAGAGACAGAACTGAACTGGGTAAAAAGACTTTCAAGTTTGACGGTCTGTGTTTGTATGTATGTATTGTTGTATTGTTTTTATGCTGCCATTTTGGCCAGGTCACTCTTGGAAAAGAGGTTTAAGGCCACGTTTCCACATAGCCGGGTATTTACAAAAACGGATATTTCCCCCTCTACGTTTGGAAAAATACCATCATTTCCAGGAACCTGCATAAATATCTGTTAAGGTGCTATGAGCAGCCAAACCTGCAGGGGGCAGTGTAACGAGAAGATAAAGTCATGCTAGCCAATCAGAATCCTGGAAAAAAACATCAACAAATGACACGAGTAACTTCCAGTTACTTCCAAGATGAACGAGAGTCTTTCGTTTGAAGTGACAGAGAAGTGGAGTTACTTTTAAGTGTGACTTTAGAATATAAAACAGGTAAAATACAAGAAAACATTGACGGTGGCCAAACTAATTGTAAACACAGGTCGCACTCATGACGCTGCACTGCAAAAACTCAAAATCTTACCAGGAATATCTGTCTTATTTCTAGTTAAAATGTCTCATTTTTAGTCAAAAAATCTCATTACACTTAAAACAAGAGTCATTACCAGATAAATAACTTGTTATTTGACAATTTTCACCTGTTTCAAGTAAATTTTCACTTTTTTCCAGTGATGACTCTTGTTTTAAGTGTAATGAGATTTTTTTTGACTAAAAATGAAACATTTTAACTAGAAATAAGACAAATATTCTTGTTAAGATTTTGAGTTTTTTCAGTGTGGTGATGTTTCTGTTGCATAATGTGACGTTTCTGAAGCCTAAATGTCCGTTTCTCTCCGTTTTACAAGCAAACGTGAAGACAGAGTTTTTGCAAATCTCCACTTTGGCTGGAGTTTTCAGAAATGATCGTTTTTGGAGACTTTGAGCTTCGTTTTCGTGTAAACGAACTGCCAAAACGCATGAAAACACCACAGTTTTTGCCACGTGTAAACGGGGCCTTAATCTCAACAAGTTTTTTTTACCTGGTTAAATAAAGGATATATATATATATGTCCATTTGGCTTAACAGCTTGTGAACCCCAAACTAGGGCTGGGGATCGATTCAAATATCAAGAATCGATTCGATTCCGATTCTTAAGATTCAGAATCGATTATCAAGATTTGATCAGATCAGATTCCGATATTGATTTGGGTTACTGTTAATAAAACAGTTTTTTGAGCTGTTGCATGAATTATATGACTGTAGTTCTGCAAAATATTCTATTATTATATTGAGATTAAACAGCAAGTTTTGCAGCTAATGATGCTGTAAGGACCAATCAGCTCCCAGAATGCTGATAGAACTGAAACAGAAACATCGTGGGTCAGAATTACCAAACAGATCCAGGGAGGAAACAGAGACGGATGAAATCGGTTTTAATTTTTCCCACATTCCATTTTTATTTGTTCCTTTTTCGGCCTATTTTGGTTTTTAATTTTGAGCATTTGGTTTTTAGCATTTTTTGCAAATGTAACCCCAAGACAGTATATAAAGTAATGGAATATAGACAATTTATGCAATTATAACCTAACACTTTAATGTTTTCATACCTTTAAACATATTTAAAGGCAAAAACATGGCACCAGTTATTCTCGTGTCCAACAAAATATTCCTTTTTTGGGGATAAACAAAAAAATAACCAAAAATTGTAATGTAATGATGAAAAAAAAATACATAAATCAAAAAAATAATAAAAAATAAATAAATCGATCTTTAGACATATGAATCGATTTTTAGGAATTAATATGAGAATCGATTTAGAATTGGGAAATCGATTTTTTTTCAACACAGGCCTACCCCAAACACATCATAGTTTCGTCCTTGTGCATTCCCAAAAAATGCATGCAAAAAGGAATCCAAATGATGCTTCATTACTACTCTCTCAGGCCAGCGGGGTCATGCAGCAGATAAAAGGCCTCCCGGAGCCATGTGCAATAAATTAACCTCCATTCCTGCAGCTATCTGTCTTTATCTGGCCTTGATAAGCTCACTCGGCAAGTCCCTTTGGCTTTATTAAATCATAACAGCAACTGTGTTGTGTCACGTTCAGTTTCCCGTCCGTTCCTCTCCCCCTGGCCAGCCGGTCCCGCCGTGCTCGGCTGTTCTGCAGTTCTGCAGGGGTAATTTGTGGGACGTGGGATGCCGTGGCACTTACAGCCTCCTCAGCTTTTATTGCAGCCTCCCACTGTGAACTACTGTTCCCCTTTACTACAGATGTGTTTTTTGTTTGGTTTAGGGGCCTCCGAGGTTGTGATATTTTTATTACCTCTCACGGGTCGTCCGTCAGAACCCCGGGCCCCGGGTCCGCCACCCGGCAGGGCCTCTCCCCGCGTTCACTCCAGCCGCACAAAAATACTTTTGTGGGAAGAACTGAGGATAGCTGTCTGGACGTCACACTGAACTGCACTCCGGAATAATTTAAAAGTCCCTAATGGATCCTTTCCCCTCTCTTTGTGCTTTTTTCCTGTCACCTTCATCCTGGATTACGTGCTGAATCAATATTTTGTAGCGTGAGCAAAATAAACCGAATAACCGTGCTCCTCCTGTTTATGGTAGAATAAGACGGAATTCTTTCGTTCTTGTTTGTCTGGACACAAATTCAGGGTGAGAAAATGGAGCTTTTGCAAATATTTCTAACTCAAGCATTCATTTGTAAAAAGCCCTGGAAAGAATAATAGCCCTTCACCGTCCAGGAGTGTGCTGGATCGGCGGATGGCGGCCGTTGGCTCGACTGAAAAAAGCAAGAATTCCCTTTCGCTCATGAAATCAAGAGAAAATACAGATTCAAATGAGGCATCAAGTCTCTGAAACATTACCTGTTATGCAAAATGAATTATGATACCAAGCTAATGTGAATTATTTAAATATAGCACACGGTGTGCATCACTTTTGAGCAAGAAGCTGCCAGCACAGTGTCAAGACGAAAATTGAAAAAATTGATTTTTCCATTTATTGCTAAATAAGTAAGTATGCTATTGTCATAATTACAATATTTAGCAATATTTTCAGTATATAATTGACATCTATAGAGCGGGTATGCGTCCGTGCGGGTGCAGTGACAGCCCCGGCCTCGGCGGCCTGGCCCTTGGCCCCCGGCCCTGCCAACACTGTGTAACCAGCAGCTGATTTATGGCCCCTGGAGCCCGACTGTGGTTCTTCCTCTCTGGCCCCTAATGTTTTCTGAGCAACCCTGGCAAAAGGCAACACTTTTTCCTCCCATCTCCTCCATTACCGTTTATTCCATTTCATGGGATTTAGCTGACTATGGTGTAACAATTATTTAGCAGGTAGGGCTAAACCAACACACGCGCTTCTGGTGGAGGGGACTTCGTTGAAGGTTGACGGAGGGAAACCTTCAGAACAAAAAATATACACTTATATATACATATATAATTACCTATATATATATATATATATATATATATATATATATATATATATATATATATATATATATATATATATATACATATACAGATTAGGGGTGTAACAATATATCGTGCCACGAAAATTTGCGATACAAAAACATCACCATACGTGTCGTGGAGGTGACAAACTGTATCACGATATTGGGTTATTAATATTAATATAATGTGTTTACTAGTAACATCCTATTGGTGCAGCGGGATCACGTGACGACCGCACCTCGACCCGCGGACCAAAAAAGTCGAAATGTCGAGGAAAAAGTCGAAATGTTGAGAAAAAAGTTGAGAAAAAAGTCGAAATGTCGAGAAAAAAAAGTCTAAATTTTTAAGAAAAAAATGTAAATGTCGAGATTGATGTTGAAGTACAATTTCAAGAAAAAAGTCGTAATGTTGAGAAAAAAGTCGAAAAGTCGAGAAAAAAGTCGAAATGTCGAGAAAAAAGCCGAAAAGTCGAGAAAAAAGTCGAAATGTTGAGAAAAAAAGTCGAAATTTTTAAGAACAAAATTTAAATGTCGACATTGATGTTGAAGTACAATTTCAAGAAAAAAGTCGTAATGTTGAAAAAAAAGTCGAAATGTTGAGAAAAAAGTCAAAAAGTCGAGAAAAAAGTTGAAATGTCGAGATTAATGTTGAAGTACAATTTAGAGAAAAAAGTCGATATGTTGAGAAAAAAAGTAGAAATTTTTAAGAAAAAAAATTAAATGTCGAGATTAATGTTGAAGTACAATTTCGATAAAAAAGTCGAAAAGTTGAGAAAAAAGTTGAAATGTCAAGAAAAAAGTCGAAATGTTGAGACCACGAAATTTCGCGATACAAAAACGTCACAATACGTGTCGTGGAGGTGACAAACTGTATCGCGATATTGGGTTATTAATATGAATATATTGTGTTTACTAGTAACATCCTATTGGTGCAGCAGGATCACGTGACGACCTCGACCCGCGGACCAAAAAAGTCAAAATGTTGAGAAAAAGGTCGAAATGTTGAGAAAAAAGTCGAGAAAAAAGTCGAAATGTCGAGATTAATGTTGAAGTACAATTTCGAGAAAAGTCAAAATGTCGAGAAAAAAGTCGAAATGTCGAGAAAAAAGTCGAAATGTTGAGAAAAAAGTCGAGAAAAAAGTCAAAATGTCGAGATTAATGTTGAAGTACAATTTCGAGAAAAAAGTCGATATGTCGAGAAAAAAGTCGAAATGTCGACACCACGAAATTTCGCGATACAAAAATGTCACAATACATGGAGGTGACAAACTGTAGCTGATATTGGGTTATTGATATGAATATATTGTTTACTAGTAACTGCATCCTATTGGTGCAGCGGGATCACGTGACGACCTCGACCCGCGGACCAAAATCTTCCTCCGCTCAGAAGAAACTAGTTCCGTTTTGCCGTCCCGATCACGGGACTCTTGGGGGGTTTGAGCTCCGAACTTTTACTTCTAAGGTGAACATGAATCAGTCTTTTTTATGATGAAACTGAAGATGCATAATGCAAACTTGACATTTACTTTTAGTTCAGTTTGTGGAAAATGGTTGGCCTGGCTTTCTCTTTAAAACTTAAACAGTTATAAAGCATTACAAACTGTAACAATAGGGCAAACGCACAGCATTGTTTTGTATTTTGTGTCTTTCAAATAAAAGACCATTTTTTCCAGTCATATGTTCCTCATTCAAGGTTGTTAAAAAAATACTGCTGTAATATCGTATCGTTATCGTTATCGTGACCTCAATATCGTGTATCGTACCGTATCGTGAGATTAGTGTTATCGTTACACCCCTAATATATATATATATATATATATATATATATATATATATATATATATATATATATATATATATATATATATATATATATATAAATATATATATATATATATATATATATATATATATATATATATATATATATAATATATATATATATATATATATATATATATATATATATATATATATATATGGACGTTAGGAATGGGTGATATTTTACCGTTCACGATAAACCACCAAAAAAATTCCCCACGGTAAGAATTTGTATCTCGCGGTAAAAACGATAAATTCCTGTTGATGATGTTTTTGTGTAAAGATGATTTATGGAAGGAAGGAAGGAAGGAAGGAAGGAAGGAAGGAAGGAAGGAAGGAAGGAAGGAAGGAAGGAAGGAAGGAAGGAAGGAAGGAAGGAAGGAAGGAAGGAAGGAAGGAAGGAAGGAAGGAAGGAAGGAAAGAAAGAAAGAAAGAAAGAAAGAAAGAAAGAAAGAAAGAAAGAAAGAAAGAAAGAAAGAAAGAAAGAAAGAAAGAAAGAAAGAAAGAAAGAAAGAAAGAAAGAAAGAAAGAAAGGCGGATCTGAGAGGGAGGAATCATTCCAGTTTTTCAGTACAGTTGTAACTCATTTAATTGGTTTTATTAATTAAATGTAATTGGTGTAGTTTAGTATTTAGTATCTTTTAGAGCAGTGATTTGGCTCCAAAGACTGAATGTGGAGTTGAATTGGTATTTTCTTATCGTCATTTTTATCGTTATCGGGATAAATGCCAGAAATTATCGTGATACATTTTTTTGTCCATACCGCCCATCCCTAATAGACGTCTGGCCTGCTGACCTGTATGTTGTTCTGACTGTCCAGGATCCAGGAGGAGAGTTCCTTCTCGGTGGAGCCTGATATTCCCTTCAGCCGCTGGGGGTCAAAGGTCAGGCACATGACGGGCTCAGCGTGGGCTCTGACTCGGCTCAGCTCGGACCTCTGGGTCACGTCCCACAGCACCAGAGAACCGTCCTCGTATCCGGCCAGCAGGAGCGGTCCGGGACCGGCGTCTGGCTGGAAGAGAGGGAGGACGACTTTAAATGTCATACAGATCAAAAACTATCTAAATACGTCGGTCTGTTTTCAAACCGAGACACCTGCTTCCATGCTCTGCCCTTCTCACTCTTTATAAAACTTTGTTTGAACCACATTTAAATTACTGTAATATTATTTGGTGTAATACTTATCCTAGTCATCTAAAAAAAATAGTTTTACAGAAAAAAATGATCCGTGCATCTTCTGGACTGAATTTAACTCACCTACTCGCCACCTGTTTGCTACGACGGAGTATTAGGGCCAAACTAAGACAAAAAAATGGAAATTACGAGAATAAAGTAATAAAAATATGAGAATAAAGTTGTAAAATTCTGAGAATAAAGTCGTAATATTAAATATATTATAAATATATAAATAGAACTTCATAAGATGGTCATCAAGATTCCTCATAAATTATATTCTCATAATGTTACGACTTTATTCTCATAAATTACGACTTTATTCTCGTAATGTTACGACTTTATTCTCGTAATATTACGACTTTATTCTCGTAATATTACGACTTTATTCTCGTAATATTACAACTTTATTCTCGTAATATTACGACTTTATTCTCGTAATATTACGACTTTATTCTCGTAATATTACGACTTTATTCTCATAATATTACAACTTTATTCTATTACGACTTTATTCTCGCAACAATATGACTTTATTCTCGTAGTTTTACGACTTTATTCTCATTATATTATGACTTTATTCTCGTAATTTCCAATTTTTTTTTTGTCTTAGTTTGGCCCTAATACTCCGTCGTAGTTTGCCCACTATGGTATTCTTGGCCTTAAAGATTACTAACTCAACTCATCCCAATCTCCATTGGTCCCCTGCACACCCACAAAACTAGACATAAACACCGTATTATAGGGAAACAACGTAAACTTGTGGGAACAAGTATGAGTGTTTTGTGTCGGGGAAACACAGATCTGGAACAAGTTGAATGATAAAAGCCTTAAAAAGTCACAGTCCATCTTAGGGCTGGGCAATATATCGAGATTTTAATATATATCGATATATTTTCAAACGCGATATGGTACGAGACAATATCGTTTATATCGATTTTTTTTTTAAATATTTTTTTTTTAATTTTTTTTTAATGATTTTGATATAGCTTATTTTGTGACAAATTAACTTGAATGTTTTATTTGAGATTTGCACAAATGTTTTGTTATTTGCACAACTGTCAACCTCAGTGGAAAAGTCTGCCTGTTACTGTCTACATTGTATTAATTGCACAGTGTATTTTAATTTAATTGTTATGCAGGAAAGGGATATTTGTTTTATTTTATTCAAGAAGCATTTTTATTCTATATATGAAGGCAGTTTATTTTTATTTCATTTGTTTTATACATTTTGATATTGTGCAGACCTCTGTTAATAAAGGAACCTGTGTGACATTTAGCACGAGGCTTTGTATTAAAACTGACTGTTTTTTAAGGGTTTGCCTCAGAAAAAATGAAGCTAACAGAGATGCTAACAGAGATGCTAACAGAGATGCTATGCTATAATGCTTTAGGGGAAACCCCAATTATGGCACAGAAAAAATATTGATATATATGGAGTATCGCCATTCAGCTAGAAAATATCGAGATATTCAATTCAATTCAATTCAATTCAATTTTATTTATATAGCGTCTAATACAACAGATGTTGTCTCTAGACGCTTTCCAGAGATCCAGAACATGAACATGAACATAAACATAAACATAAACATAAACATAAACATAAACCCCCGAGCAATTATTATATAAACAATGGCAGGTAAAAACTCCCCTAGTGGGAGAAAAACCTTAAGCCAAACAGTGGCAAGGAAAAACTCCCCTTTAGGAGGGAAGAAACCTTGAGCAGGACCAGGATCATAAGGGGGGGACCCTCCTGCCGAAGGCCAGACTGGGGCCAGATATGACTTTTGGTCCATATCGCCCAGCCCTAGTCCATCTCGATATTCAAACGCCAGTTAAAGAAACAATTGTTAAGCTCACGTTACGGTTCGGGTCGTATTAACTGACGAAGAAATGGCATAAATTGCGCCAAAATTACAAGATTAATTCAAAATGGCCGACTTCCTGTTCGGTTCCGGCCATGGCGCCAAGAGACTTTTCTTTAAGTTGTGACATGATAAAGGTGCGTACCGATTTACGTGCATGTACGTCAAACCGTATCGTGGGGCTTGAGGCACGAAGTTTTCTAGGGGGCGCTGTTGAGCCGTTAGGCCACGCCCATTAATGCAAACCATTAAATATCACATTTTTCTCCAGGCCTGGCTTGGTGCAAAATTTGGTGACTTTTGGGGCACGTTTAGGGGGAAAAAAGAAAGAAAGAAAATTCCTACAGATACATTAGGGCCTTCGCCCTGTAAGTGCTCGGGCCCTAAATAAGAGAAAGGAGAACGGGCTGCAGGATGCCTGTGGGGGGGGAGTAAGAGACAGAAAAGCTGCTTTGGTGCTGGGAGCTGACGGGAGCAGAGGTTATCGTCCTGCAGCTCCCGCCGACACCCAGAGACACCGCGGCCTCCATCCGTCAGCTTGTTCCTCCCTCTTACGGCACCGCTCACTTTGCTCCTCATCGATATTCCTGAGCAACCGGCCTCACAGCCAGCACATACATATCTGTGCAGAGGAAAACAACGCTTTTCTATTCATATTCCTGTGAGTTTGTTACACACTCCTTTTTAATCTGTGAAACAAGTATTTATTTATTTTTGCCTGCTCTTGTTTGCATGTTTTACTATATGCATTTGACACAGAAACCCGAAAATAAACCCGAAAAAACCCGAAACACACCCGAAAATAAACCCGAAAAAACCCGAAAATAAACCTGAAAAAACCCGAAACACACCCGAAAATGAACCCGAAAAAAACAGAAAATAAACCCGAAAAAACCCGAAACACACCCGAAAATAAACCCGAAAAAACCCGAAAATAAACCTGAAAAAAAAAACGAAAATAAACCCGAAAAAACCCGAAACAAACCCGAAAAAAACCCCGAAAATAAACCCGAAAAAACCCGAAACACACCCGAACAAAACCCGAAACACACCCGAAAATAAACCCGAAAAAACCCGAAACACACCCGAAAATAAACCCGAAAAAACCCGAAACACACCCGAAAAAACCCCGAAACATACCCGAAAATAAACCTGAAAAAAACCCCAAACACACCCGAAAATGAACCCGAAAAAACCAGAAAAAAACCCGAAACACACCCGAAAATAAACCCGAAAAAACCCGAAAATAAACCCGAAAAAACCTGAAAAAAACCCCGAAAAAATCCCGAAAATAAACCCAAAACACACCAAAAAAAAAAGAAAAAAAAACCCTAAACAGGCATTGTGGCATAAAATTGTCAAATTGGTTTAATTCACCGTTCGAATTGTTACAGATTACTTTTGTAATACTGTATTTGACCCGGTCTTTGTACGTTTTGACCGTATAGAAACGTAATTTTTGCCATTTTAAGAATGAGATGAACCTGCTGTAACTGTCCTTACTGTTTAACAACTTGTGCTTTCTTTTATTTGACCTCTTTTCTTATCATGTCATTTCATTTTATTTGTTATTTATGTTTTAATTGTATCTTGCCGCTTTTAATGTTGATGTAAAGCACTTTGAATTACCTTGTGTTGAATTGTGCTATATAAATAAACTTGCCTTGCCTTATGTTTGTCGAAATCTTTTCATTCTGATACTTTAAATAAATGGTCTTCTAATTCTTCTAATTCATTCTTAAAATAGACTACGAATGTTACTAAAGAGAATTAATTACACCCACAAGCCACAACTAATACTTGGGCAAAAATGCAGCTTATTTAAAAGGTAAACAAGCTAAAAGAATGATAAAGTAGCTTTTTTCTGTTACAAGGAGTTTCAGATAACCTCTCAGTGCTCGCTCGCTTCCTCTACAAGAACGTGTACGATGGGACAGGCACAAAGCTTATAAATCACTTTAGTGAAGGGAAAAATAAAGACAAGCTGATAAAATGTATATTTTTGCTCTGCTGGAGGCAAGAAAGTAACGAGGGAGGAGGAATGGAGTGATAGAACCTGCAGAGATTCCACTGCCACGCTGCATTCCTTACATTGAAAAGGGTTTTGCATACAAATATAAAAACATACCATCATACCTACTGCTTTAAATAAACCCCTAAATATCTGTGAATGCCTGGATTGTGATGATAACCTGAACTTTCATACATTAAACTGGCCGACTGAAGGACACACATTGATTTCAGGGGATCAACAGATAACTATGTAAAGGCCTGTGGTTCCCACAGAACACAGAACCGTGCAAGAAGGAACATAGACTACGTTTACATCAGTCAAAATTCAGGTTAAGGTCAATATTCCGGTTACTGAAACATTGGGAATATTCCGTTTACTGGTACATGGTGATTAATCATTTGGGATATCTGGATCAAACCAGCGACGCACAGAGAACATCATGACGCAATTCCCGTCATTTCTGCTTCTTCTTCCTGTATCCAAATTCAAAACAAATGCTGCTTCGCGCAACTTTTCTCTCACCTTCTTGTAAATCTTCTATCCCGGTACTTTCTAGCGTCTACAAATGCAGAAATGTTCATATCCTTCATTACATTTATGAAGTGATTAGTCTCCTCCTGGTCTTGGTTTCTCCGTGTTTATAAGAACTTCCTGGACTCAAAAGACCAGGATTCCTTGTGAACAGAGCAGGTGCAGAAAACAAATTCATGTTCCTTTTGATGGGGAAATCCCGTTAGGCCAGGGGTCGGCAACCCAAAATGTTGAAAGAGCCATATTGGACCAAAAACACAAAAGACAAATACGTCTGGAGCCGCAAAAAATGAAAAGTCTTGTATCAGCCTTAGAATGAAGGTCGAGAAAATGTCAATGAAAAAAGTCGAAATGTTGAGAAAAAAGTTGAAATGTCGAGATTAAAAAGGAAAGGAAAAAGAAAAAAAGATAAAAAGAGGGAAAAAAAGAAGAAAAAAAGCAAAAAAGTCTTGCATAAGCCAAAGAAGCCAAAGAAGACAAAAATGTCGAGAAAAAAGTCGAAATGTTGAGAAAAAAGTCGAAATGTCGTAAAAAAGTTGAAATGTCGAGGAAAAAGTTGAAATGTCGAGATTAATGTTGAAGTACAATCTCGAGAAAAAAGTCGAAATATTGAGGAAAAAAGTCAAAATGTTGAGAAAAAAGTCGAAATGTCGAGATTAAAAAGGAAAGGAAAAAGGAAGAAAAAAAAGATAAAAAGAGGGAAAAAAAGAAGAAAAAAAGCAGAAAAGTCTTGTATAAGCCAAAGAATGAAGGTCGAGAAAATGTTGAGAAAAAAGTCGAAATGTTGAGAAAAAAGTCGAAATGTTGAGAAAAAAGTCGAAATGTCGAGATTAATGTTGAAGTACAATCTCGAGAAAAAAGTCGAAATATTGAGGAAAAAAGTCGAAATGTCGAGAAAAAAGTCAAAATGTCGAGAAAAAAGTCGAAATGTCGAGATTAATGTTGAAGTACAATCTCGAGAAAAAAGTCGAAATATTGAGAAAAAAGTCGAAATGTCGAGATTAAAAAGGAAAGGAAAAAGGAAGAAAAAAAGAGAAAAAAAGGAAAAAAAGAAGAAAAAAAGCAGAAAAAAGAAAAAAAAGAAGAAAAAAAGTCGAGAAAATGTCGAGAAAAAAGTTGAAATGTCGAGAAAAAAGTCGAAATGTCGAGAAAAAAGTTGAAATGTCGAGAAAAAAGTCGAAATGTCGATATTAAAAAGGAAAGGAAAAAGGAAGAAAAAAAGAGAAAAAAAGAAGAAAAAATGCAGAAAAAAGAAAAAAAGGAGAAAAAAAAGGAAAAAAAAGAAGAAAAAAATGTCAGACATTTTTGAAAAAGCTCCAGGAGCCACTAGGGCGGCGCTAAAGAGCCGCATGCGGCTCTAGAGCCGCGGGTTGCCGACCCCTGAACTAGACTATACACGACCAAATATTCGGTTATAAAAGGAGTAACCCAGGGGTCATATTCAGGTTTTTAAAAACCAGAATATGAGAAAATTCCGGTTATTCAAAAGGGTTATTGGTGTTTACATGGCCGTGCAAAACTGCATGTAAACGCAGTCATGGTACCATGCAGAAGGAACCCAGTACCATGCAGAAGTTTAGGGGGAGAAAAATGTTTTCCACATGTGCGAGGAGGCCGTGCCTTCCATTTTTCATCCACGTTCAAGTTCTCTCCTCTGTTAACGCTCTCCGTTTCTCCGCTCCGAGCTCGAAACAAATTATAGACAGAGTCGTGTATTCCTTCTAAACACATCAGCGAGGATGACCACTGAGGAATTATGAAAACAAATTAAAAACAAGTGAAAGCGGTGGCCCCGGCTCGCCGGCAGGGACCGGGCCGAGCGGTCCCGGCTTTGGGGCCCAAGCATTTCACTTAGAGTGAAGGAGCTCCTTGATGGATGATGTCACGGGTCGGAGGTCGGGGAACCCTGGGCAGACACCTAATTCATTATATCCTGCACAGGCCTTTCTGCACGAGGGCTCTCTGCCGGAGCGGGGCCGGCTCTGAGAGCAGATTCATCACGCGGGAGCAGCTGGAACGACAGACGGCTCGGAGCTGCTCGGAGGAGAAACGACCGGCCCAGGAAGTTCTGTTTTCCCTGGAACGGCGACTAGTTCAGGTCAAACTGTTGTCATGTTGGGGTTTGATCTTCTGTCATGTTTTCAGAGCTGTATTTATGTGGAATACATAAAGATACGGCGTAAGTAATGATGTCCGTTATTAGTCACATAGTTGGAAACACCAACTCATGTTGAGAGGATTAGGGATGGACGGTGTGGACTAAAAAATGTATCACGATAATTTCTAGCATTTATCCTGATAACGATAAAAATGACAATAAAAAAATACTAATTCAACTCCATCTTTGTAATTATAAAGCTATCTCACTCTCAGATCCACCATGTTTGTTACACAAAAACATCATCAACGGGAATTTATCTTTCTCTTTCTTTCTTTCTTTCTTTCTTTCTTTCTTTCTTTCTTTCTTTCTTTCTTTCAGGCTCATTTCCTTCCTTCCTTCCTTCCTTCCTTCCTTCCTTCCTTCCTTCCTTCCTTCCTTCCTTCCTTCCTTCCTTCCTTCCTTCCTTCCTTCCTTCCTTCCTTCCTTCTTTTTTTCTTTCCTTCCTTCCTTCCTTCTTTTTTTCTTTCCTTCCTTCCTTCCTTTTTTCCTCCTGCTCTCTCCTTCCTTCCTTCCTTCCTTCCTTCCTTCCTTCCTTCCTTCCTTCCTTCCTTCCTTCCTTCCTTCCTTCCTTCCTTCCTTCCTTCCTTCCTTCCTTCCTTCCTTCCTTCCTTCCTTCCTTCCTTCCTTCCTTCCTTCCTTCCTTCTTTCCTTCCTTCTTTCCTTCCTTCCTTCCTTCCTTCCTTCCTTCCTTCCTTCCTTCCTTCCTTCCTTCTTTTCTTCCTTCCTTCCTTCCTTCCTCCTGCTCTCTCCTTCCTTCCTTCCTTCCTTCCTTCCTTCCTTCCTTCCTTCCTTCCTTCCTTCCTTCCTTCCTTCCTTCCTTCCTTCCTTCCTTCCTTCCTTCCTTCCTTCTTTTTTTCCTTCCTTCCTTCCTTCCTTTCTTCCTTCCTTCCAAACTAGAACAACTATACAACTGCAGGAGCAAAATACCGTGTTCAGACCTCGACCTAACTGAGACGCCGTGCCCGTGCATGAAGACGGGCTGCTCGGAAATCTGAGTTTCAGCTTTCAGCTACCATGCAAACATACATCTGCAAGCATATTACACTCAAAAAGAATGACTAAAGACCGTTAACGAGTTTACATACAGTGCCCGGCCTGGATGCTTACAACTGTGCAAACAGCAATCTGAGCTCCGGTAAACACCAAACCTCATTTCACATTTACTTAGATCTCCCTCGCCTGCAGTTAATCCACAGAGAGTTGCTACTTATCTCCCTTTTTTCCACTATCTCATCAATATATAATCACAGATAGGGCTGCTGAAAAAACGTGTGACTTAAGCAACAGTTAACAAAGTCTCACTGTAAATATGAGCACTGTGTGTGTGACATTTCAATGCCCTGACATTCTGAATAGCGGGAATGCGCATGACGTCACAGATCCAACTTCACAGCTTCACACTGAGTGGCAGAAAGACTGAGGCCCCGTTTCTACGTAGCAAAAACATGGTGTTTTCATGCGTTTTGGCCGTTCGTTTACACGAAAACGAAGCTCAAAGTCACCAAAAACCATCATTTCTGAAAAATCCGGCCAAAGTGGAGATTTGCAAAAACTCTGTCTTCACGTTTGCTTGTAAACGGAGATAAACGGACATTTAGGCTTCAGAACGTCACATTATGAGACAGAAACGTCACCAGCGTCATGAGTGCGACCTGTGTTTACAATTAGTTTGTAACCGTCAATATTTTCTTGCATTTTACCTGTTTTATTTTCTAAAGTCACACTTAAAAGTAACTCCACTTCTCCGTCACTCCAAACGAAAGACTCTTGTTCATCTTGGAAGTAAAGCCTGAATTATGTTCCCGCGTTAAATGGATGCAGAACTTACGGCGTAGGGTACGCGGTACGCGCGCCGTACGGTGTGCGTCGCCGCGTACCCTACGCCGTACGGTGTGCGTTGGTGTAACGCGGAACCATAAATCAGCCTTAACTGGAAGTTACACGTGTCATTTGTTGATGTTTTTCCAGGATTCTGATTGGCTGGCATGACGTTAACAGTGCATTTATGCGGATCCGTGTAAACAAAGAGATTTTGAAAACGATCTTGTGTAAACGATGGAATTTTTCAAAACGCAGAGGGGGAAATATCCGTTTTTGTAAATACCCGGCTATGTGGAAACGGGGCCTGAGTGTCAGAAAGACTGAGTAGCAGCGTAAGTTTTCAGTTTGAGCAACTGGAAAACATCTAAAATGGGAAAGAGCTGTTGTGCGATCGACTGTACTCATAGATTAAGCAAGAAATCTGAGTTATTGTTTTACAGACTGCCAAAAAATAAGCTTAAGAGAGACAAATGGGTCACAGAAACAACTGGATTCCAGGCACCGAAACGTGGATTTGTGGTTCCCATTTTGTATCAGGTAATGTTGGATTTTTGGGTAGCTAACGTTAAACGGTCAAATCATAAAGTTCGGTGTCCTCATCACTTTAATTTCGCCAACAAATCCTGCCTTGAAGTCGGATCAAGCGTCAAGACTTTTGTATGTCTTCAAGCTTTGCTTCGTGTATTTCTCCGGCGTAGAAAATAAGTTCATATAAATATCAGGAAACTGGATTGGTGGCCAAATATTAATGTCCATGGACCACTGGTTCTTGGTAACTGTACCAAATATTAATGTCCATGGACCACTGGTTCTTGGTAACTGTACCAAATATTAATGTCCATGGACCACTGGTTCTTGGTAACTGTACCAAATATTAATGTCCATGGACCACTGGTTCTTGGTAACTGTACCAAATATTAATGTCCATGGACACTTGGTTCTTGGTAACTGTACCAAATATTAATGTCCATGGACACTTGGTTCTTGGTAACTGTACGGGTCACTGTCAA
Source organism: Cololabis saira (assembly GCF_033807715.1). Classification (NCBI taxonomy): domain Eukaryota; kingdom Metazoa; phylum Chordata; class Actinopteri; order Beloniformes; family Belonidae; genus Cololabis; species Cololabis saira. The sequence continues at coordinate 5,099,352 of NC_084595.1, read as the reverse complement.
GTCCAACTGCCTTTAATTTAAGCCGATAATCAGCTGTTATCTTTTCCACAGTTTCTCCTAGGGCTGGGGCGATATATCGAGATTTTAATATATATCGATATATTTTCAAACGCGATATGGTACGAGACAATATCGTTTATATCGATTTAATTTTTTTTTTTATGATTTTGATATAGCTTATTTTGTGACAAATTGACTTGAATGTTTTATTTGAGATTTGCACAAATGTTTTGTTATTTGCACAACTGTCAACCTCAGTGGAAAAGTCTGCCTGTTACTGTCTACATTGTATTAATTGCACAGTGTATTTTAATTTAATTGTTATGCAGGAAAGGGATATTTGTTTTATTTTATTCAAGAAGCATTTTTATTCTATATATGCAGGCAGTTTATTTTTATTTCATTTGTTTTATACATTTTGATATTGTGCAGACCTCTGTTAATAAAGGAACCTGTGTGACATTTGGCACGAGGCTTTGTATTAAAACTGACTGTTTTTTTAAGGGTTTGCCTCAGAAAAAATGAAGCTAACAGAGAAGCTAACAGAGATGCTAACAGAGATGCTAACAGAGATGCTAACAGAGATGCTAACAGAGATGCTATGCTATAATGCTTTGGGGGAAACCCCAATTATGGCACAGAAAAAATATCGATATATATCGAGTATCAACATTCAGCTAGAAAATATGGAGATATGACTTTCGGTCCATATCGCCCAGCCCTAGTTTCTCCTACTAGTTGCAGCCGTTTTTGTTGATGTTTTGCCACTCAGTGCGAGTAAGGGGGCGTAGGTGGGGAAGTGACGTCAATGCAGACCCTCTTTACTGCTCAAAGACAGAAGAAAAAGAGAAAAATGCACCCATTCAAACAAAGCTCTAACTAGGATTAAATGAATGTGAGCCAACATTCAGACTCATTTGCACATTTATGCTCTTCTGCTCCTGAACTTGCGTCTTCAGTCCTGATTCTATATTGACTGCAAACAGGATTCAAGGTCTTAACCCTTGTGATGTCTTTGGGTCAAAATGACCCAATTCTTCTATCCTTCTTTCCTCCTGCTCTCTCCTTCCTTCTTCCTTTCCTCTATTCCTCCTTTTTTTACCCTCCTTTACTCCTTTTTCTTCCTACCTCCCTTTCGAAATTCATTCCTTTATTACCTTCTTTGCTTTTCCTTCCTTCTTTCCTTATTTTATCCATTCCTTCCTTATTCCCTCCCTTCTTTCTTTCTTTCCTCCATTCCTTCCTCCCTCCCTTCTTTCCTTTTCCCCCTTCTTTCCTTTCCTACTTCCTCCCTTCCATCTTTTCTCCTTTCTTCCTTACTTCCGTCTTTCCTCCGTTCCATCTTTTCTCCCTTCCTTACTCCCTTTCCTACTTCCTTCCTTCCTTCCTTCCTTCCTTCCTTCCTTCCTTCCTCCCTCCTTTCTTCCTTACTTCCTTCTTTACTTCTTTCCATCTTTTCTCCCTTCCTTACTCCCTTTCCTACTTCATTCCTTCTTTTCTCCTTTCTTCCTTACTTCCGTCTTTCCTTCCTTCCATCTTTTCTCCCTCCCTTACTCCCTTTCATACTTCCTTCCTTCCTTCCTTCCTTCCTTTCTCCTTTCTTCCTTACTTCCGTCTTTCCTTCCTTCCATCTTTTCTCCCTTCCTTACTCCCTTTCCTACTTCCTTCCTTCCTTCCTTCCTTCCTTCCTTCCTTCCTTCCTTCCTTCCTTCTTTTCTCTTTCCTTCTTTCCTTCATTCCTTCTTTTCTCCCTTCCTCCGTTCCATCTTTTCTCCCTTCCTTCCTCCCTTTCCTACTTCCTTCCTTCCTTATTTTTTCCTTTCTTCCTTACTTCCTTCCTTCTTACTTCCTTCTTTCCTTTCTCCCTTCACCCTCCCTTGACCCAAAGACAGCACAAGGGTTAAGTTTCCACCAGAGAAATGAGGAGAAGCGTTTCTCAGAGCGAGCAGCGTTTTCTGACCGGTCGGCTCTTCCAGCAGCAGCAGAACTTTCCAACGTCTCTCGGCCAATAGGAAGTTCTCCCCCACTGTTGCTAAAGCAATGATCATCACTTATGAGTTTTTCTAAGTGATTTGCTTCTGTAGATGCCTCTGCAGACAGTTTCATCGATTTTAGAAACGATGACTGTGATTTATGGCATCAGCACCAATAAAATACAGAAAACATTCATTAGCACAGGCGGCCAACAGTGTCTTGTACCAATTCTTTTTTTTCTAAAATGTGTTAATGACTATTCTGAAGAACTGCACTGGAAAAACTCAAAATATTAACAAGAATATTTGTCTTATTTCTAGTTAAAATGTCTCATTTTTAGTCAAAAAAAATCTCATTACACTTAAAACAAGACTCATCACTGGAAAAAACAACAATTTCCACCTGTTTCAAGTAGATTTTCCCTTAAAATAAGTAGAAAAATCTGCCAGTGGAACAAGATTTTTTTGCTTGTAATGAGAAGATAAATCTTGTTCCACTGGCAGATTTTTCTACTTATTTCAAGTGAAAATTGACTTGAAAACAGGTGAAAATTGTCAAATAACAAGTTATTTTCTGGTAATGACTCTTGTTTTAAGTGTAATGAGATTTTTTGACTAAAAATGAGACATTTTAACTAGAAATAAGACAAATATTCCTGGTAAGATTTTGAGTTTTTGCAGTGTGCTGTGATTATTTGCATGTCATTCACTGCAGAGTGACTTTCACTACTAATTTAATTAACCACACCATGCAGTCTCGTGCTCAACACATTTTTAAGGATCACTGCTAGTCGGAGGGTTAGAGGGTCAGACGCAAGTTTAGTGTTCCTTTAAGATCAGATAAATCATTTAACCTCACTTCAAGGATTTAAATAATTGTAGAAATGATTTTGCTGCTGCAGGTGTATGCTGCACATATTCCAATCCCCCAACTGAAACAACAAAAAAAATATTTGATTGATTTGAGTTTAGTTATCACTAATATGGAATAACTCTGGTTATAAAAAAAGAAAAGAAATTAAAGCTGCAAGCAGCGATGAACAGGCCCTCGCACTCATGGCCACCGCCCCCGGGTTCCCCCCACATTCCTAGGTCAATAATACTATAAAAAGTGCCTTTGCTGTTCACATAAAACTCAACTTATCATCATAAGCAAATCAGACATGACACCATCCACGACTCTCTATGTCAAACCATTCAAAGGTTATGGCAGAAAATAGGAACTATCAAATATGGACCAATCAGATGAAGGGGGCGCGCTTTTTACGGTAACGCTTTTGACTGAGAAAAGTAATGCGCGTAGTCGCAAGATGGAGACGCACATTTTGATGTATAACACACCTGGGTGCACGTTACGGTTCGGGCCGTATTAACTGCTGAAGAAATGGCATAAATTGCGCCAAAATGACACGATTAATTCAAAATGGCCGACTTCCTGTTCGGTTTCAGCCATGGCTCCAAGAGACTTTTCTTTAAGTTGTGACATGATACAGGTGTGTAGCGATTTTCGCGCATGTACGTCAAACCGTATCGTGGGGCTTGAGGCACAAAGTTTTCTAGGGGGCGCTGTTGAGCCATTTTGCCACGCCCATTAATGCAAACCATTAAATATCAAATTTTTCGCCAGGCCTGGCTTGCTCGCAAAATTTGGTGACTTTTGGGGCACGTTTAGGGGGAAAAAAGGCCCTCCTTTCGTCGGAAAAATAAAAATAACAAAAACGAGAAAAAAAAAAATTCCTACAGATACAATAGGGCCTTCGCACTGTAAGTGCTCGGGCCCTAAAAATAGAAATGATCACATTCTAAAATTCTACTTGTGTCCAGCTCCATTTAAATATGTGACGTGCCTTTGATTCACAACCAATGGCGAACTGGCTGAGCATCAACACACACACGAAACAGCAGTAAATCACTGGAACAAGTGGAAGTGCGACGGCTCCGGCTCAGCGTGAGCTGGCACTCGGTTCGTGGTTCCATTTCCTGGAATCAAATGTCCACACGTGGCCAATTAGTTTGCGTGAATGTATGATCATGACAAAAAAAGGACTCTGTGGAATAAAATGGGAAAATTGGATATGTGATGTGATGTGTGAATGAATGAATGTGGCTTGGAGCATACAAGGACTCTTGAGTCGTTAAAGAACGCCACATCAATATTATCTATCTACAGATTTGATTCCCAACGATATTTAAAGAAGTGATGAGTAAAATCTCTATGTTGTGCCATATTTAACAGAATAATTGAGAGATTTCAGGATCATACCACACATGTCCCACTGCATAACAAGCCTGGAAGACAACACTAAAACAAATTGAAATAGTCTACAAACAAGCCCTGAAAGTACTGGATAAAAAACCCAAAACATTCCATCACAGTCAGATATTAAAAAAGCATGAGCGCTTAAACTGGGACAACATTGTAAAATATAATGATATAATATTTTGATCTTTCATGGCACGGCCCCCCCCCCCCCACTACAAGAAACAGATTAACCAGAGCTGTTGGAGGCGACTGTATACTTCCTTTTACAAAAAGTGCTTTTATGGCAATGCCCAGGGGCCTCATTTAAAATGGAGTGCGTAGGATTCATACTAAAAGTGCACGTACACCCAAAAGCCGAAAATGGCGGGCGCAAAAAAAAAAATCCAGATCTATAAAACCATGTGCACGCACACCTGCACGCAATGTTCGCTTTATAAAATGAAGTCCAGCTGGAAGGTTGCGCAGCTGAATCCGCCTCATACCCCGCCCTCTACACGCCCACTTTTTTACCTTTAATGGGTAATGCAAAGTAGTATTTGTATATGGATGAGCCTGCTGAGCATGCGCAGCGGCTTCCTGCAGCCTGTTTGGCGTCAGAATGAATGAGACGCATGATGAGACGTGTCGAGCCACCGTGCCACTACATTTCACAGAGACTGAGATCGAAATTTTGAGGATGAGGTGGAGGACAGGAAAACAACATTATTTGGTGGTCACAGTAAAAGTATAATAGTATAAAATAAAGCAAGTGAAAATAAAACGCCTTGAGGCGCAAGGGCGCAATTTCCACTGGGTACAGGGGGGACATGCCCCCACACTTTTTCATGTTTTTGTCCCCCCCCCCCTTTTTTACAGTTTAAGAACTAACGGTAGGCTCAGCCTGTAATTGCAAATCATCAAGACACTGTGCGAAGACGGGACTGGAGCCCCCGCTCCCCCTCCTCTCCTCAGTGGTGCTCAAGGCTGATTTATGGTTCCGCGTTAAATCGATGCAGAGCATACGGCGTAGGTTACGCGGCGACGCACACCGTACAGGCGCGTCGCCGCGTAACCCTACGGCATAGGCTCTGTGTCGATTTAACGCAGAACCATTATTTAGGCATAATTAGGCTTAACTAGTGTGTGCGTGTGTGACAGACGTGCATGGGACGATTGTGAAATACGGAATAAACTGTTTTATATACATTTTAATTCCCAATTACGTAACAATTCCGTATTTCAAGGGACGGGTGGCAAGCCTACTCACCGCGGCTGCAGCAGCACCAGAGTCCTGACTGACGCTGAGCTTCACACACAGAGGGACACGATCAGCGCTATTATATTATAAGTCTGATATATGTTGTGATATGTGATGACATAATTAAGAGTATGACATGAATCTGGCTTCATTTCACCACCTCACAGCCTGCGTCGCCAGTTCCCCGTGTCTTAAGTAAGTTCCTACGGGAGGGTCAGGGTTGGCGTAGGGATATGCAGATTTTTCGGTTAGTTTTTTCTTTTTAGATCCCAGCCTTTGCGTAGAAGGTGGCTTGCACATCTTTCAGGCCCTTTTTGTGCGCAAGCAAGCTTTAGAAATGAGGCCCCAGGACTGTACCTTAGGTAGGAGCACTGGGTGATAAAAATGGGGTAAAAAACCGGGATAAAAATATTAAAAAAAAAAAAAAGAAGAAGTGCTTTTAGTCGGGCCACTTTTTGGGTTCCTGCCTCTCACACCTGGAATGCAACACCAACGATACGTGAACTTCCCACTCTGACCTCTTTCACCAAACATTTTAAATCCTGGCTATTGGAGGAACAAGACTGTCATCACAACCAGGATTAAACCTGTGTAGTTTGTCTTAATGTTAATTATCTGGTTTAATTCGTACGTACTACGGCAATGTGCAATGGAACACACACTCTGATGTCCCACAACTTGGATACTCAGTACCATCATATCACCATCGCTGGTATTTCATTATTGTAATATGCATTTTTACTTTAAACTCAATACAAGTCACTTTAGATACAATCCATACTACTTTTTTTTTAAATTTTTTATTAACATACAGTACAAACAGCGACAAAAGACGACATCAGTTACAATGATATGTATCTAGGTGTGTGTGTGTGTGTGTGTGTGTGCGTGCGTGCGTGCGTGCGTGCGTGCGTGCGTGCGTGCGTGCGTGCGTGCGTGCGTGCGTGCGTGCGTGCGTGCGTGCGTGCGTGCGTGCGTGCGTGCGTGCGTGCGTGTGTGTGTAAATAATATGATGAAAGTAGATAAATAAATTAAGAATATTAATTTGGGAATAAATAAGTAAACACATAAATAATTATCATATAGAGAGGTGTAGCACGATATAATATAAATATAGTGTAATAATATAGTAATATCCTAATATAACATAATAATTTTTATAATATTATAACATATAACAAAATGATATCACTATACTATAATGTATAACAATATAATAATATTATAGTTTAACATCCCATGAGATTTCATAACTTAATATAATAATACAGTAAACAATATATGAACAATATATCATAATAATGCCAGGAATAATTATTAGAGTTAGAATTGGTAATTTATATATTGCAATGAGGGGTGAGGACAGACCGGGGCAATCCATACTACTTTTAAATGCTGCTAAATCTATTTTGTTACTATGTATGTTTTATGTTTGTTCCCTTGTTTGATTGTATTGTTTAACTGAATTGTAATTTTATGTTTTCTGTGGGGACTGCGGGTGGAAACTGGCATTTCTGCTAAAACCCGGTGTATTTATTTACACTGCTTAATGAGGTTTTCATTAATATGCATTGTCCCGTCTAAAATATACTTTTGATTTGATTTGCAGCAACAAACAGGAGATTTTGGACTGAACTACCGGAGGATATGTGGATCTCAACACAGCTATCCATTTCTTTTGGAACTGACCAATACTTTACACAAGTGAAGGGATTCTGTGTGCTCGCTGATTCATGTACCGATGTCACCAAACTAATCAAAAATTAATGAAATCTACATGTAATTAGAGGGAACTCTATGTGTTCAACCAAAACCGTGCACCAGGCTGAGAGCAGCAGCGGTTACTGATGGGAGCGCCACCGGCCTCAGGCAGGACCCGCTTCCACATCAGGAACCAATCGTGTTCTCCAGTTGTCGCACCGGTCCCACCACGACGCCGCGGCTACGAGGCAGCGAGGTGATGAGCTGAGAGTGATGGATATCTGTATAGGAACATTTCCTTTTCCTGGCCAGCCTCTGTTCACATTAAAAGCCCTGCACGTCATACATCACTACCGTCCCCCCGGCCAAGCCCCACATCCTCACTCAGGAGAAACCCACATGTGGAGCCACTTTCTCCCCCTTTCCCCTTCTCTAATTAGTGATGATTCAGGGCTGATCAGATGAAGATGAATCAGATAATAAGCTATGTCACCTCTTAATTACAACACAGCCTCAAACTGGGGTGGATAAAAAAAAAAGTCAAAATTAAAGCTGCAAGCAGCGATGAACGGGCCCTCACGCGTGCAATTTTTACCAATAAAGGTCAAGGGTTCAAAACTGAGTCCGATGACACCACCCACGAGTCTTTATGTCAAACCATTGAAAAGTTATGGCAGAAAGTAGGAACTATCAAATATGGACCAATCAGATAAAGGGGGGGCGCGCTTTTTGGCGTCTAGCGTCGCCACGGTAACGCTTTTGACTGAGAAAAGTAATGTCCATCGTCGCAGGATGGAGACGCACATTTTGATGTATAACACATCTGGGTGCATGTTACGGTTCGGGCCGTATTAACGGCCGAAGAAATGGCATAAATTGCGCCAAAATTACACCATTAATTCAAAATGGCCGACTTCCTGTTCGGTTTCGGCCATGGCGGCAAGAGACTTTTCTTTAAGTTGCGACATGATACAGGTGTGTACCGATTTTCGTGCATGTACGTCAAACCGTATTGTGGGGCTTGAGGCACAAAGTTTTCTAGGGGGCGCTGTTGAGCCGTTAGGCCACGCCCATTAATGCAAACCATTAAATATTCTTCACCAGGCCTGGCTTGTGTTCAAAATTTGGTGACTTTTGGGGCACGTTTAGGGGGGCAAAAAGGCCCTTCTTTCGTCAGAAGAAAGAAAGAATAAAAATTTAAAAAAAATTAAATTCCTACAGATACAATATAGCTGGGAGGGAATATGTGAGAAATCATAAAGATTGTGCACTTGGTGACAAGTTTTTGATATTTGGCATGGTGTTAGGTATGGACATAAGGTTTTCAAAAACCACCGCAAACAAATTGGGACGGCGCCCCTAGTGGCCGGTTTGCAGAAAATCCAAAATGGCTCCCGCCGAAAAGACCAAAGGTCATATCTCAGCTTCTCTTAGTCCTAGATTGTTGTATATTGTCACTTTCTATACTTTTTGGTGCTAGGAATTCAATTCTGAGATAAATTTCCTATTTCAAGGTCATGTTGAAGGTCAAATTTGATTTTCAAGGTCATTTTTTGCACAAAAAACTCAATATCTCTAGAATTAAGTCACATAGAAAGATTATAGAGGGCTCTAGACCCATATTTTCAACCCCAAGGAATGCAATTTTCTGTTTATTGGACAGGTCACTATCACTGTAGTATCAATAACCTAATTGGGTGAGCATTATGGCCATCGTTCAAGCTTTGGGGAAAAAAAAAAAAAAAAACTGTCCATGTATCTGAAACAAAGTCACATAGAAAAATTAAAGGACTGTAGCCCCATTCACTCCCATGGAATTTAATGTGTTTATTGGACATATATTACAATCACTAGTTTTGTTGTTGCAAAATCATTAGCAAAAAACTGGCCAAATCTTTAACATAAGGCACAGGAACCGTTCACCATAACTGCTGAGTCACCGGGGCACCCCAGAACTTTTTCAACTCCTATGTCAGAGTTTCTTGGGACAAGAAGAACCACGTGTGAAGTAAGTGTACTGTGATTGTCCAGATGTGTAGCATATATACATTGACTTTCCCACATTCCTGATTGGAGTTTACAGTCACCATGTTGATTATTGAGCTAGCTAGCTAGCTAGCGATACAAAATGCATGAGATTATTAATAAGATTATTAATAATAAAGATTATATATTATGTTAATAGAAAGATCATTTAGGTGCACTAAACCCATATTTTCACCTGCATTTCAGATATTTTTCTGAATATACAGCCTTCATCAGAGCTTCATGTTTGCCAATTAAAGCAAGGTACATTGTAAACCGATCTTGATTACTGAGCTAGCTAGCTATTACACTAGCCTTAGTTTGTTCTGAAAACTCTAGTCTATTGAACTATTTGGTGTAGAATGTTTATAGAAAGATCATTTAGGTGCACTAAACCCATATTTTCACCTGCATTTCAGATATTTTGCTGAATATACAGCCTTCATCAGAGCTTCATGTTTGCCGATTAAAGCAAGGTATATTTTTAAACTAATCTACTAGCTCAAGGGTCAGCAACCCGCAACTCTAGAGCCGCATGCGGCTCTAGAGTCCACAAGGTCCTGATAGAAAAAGATGGAACACTTCAAGACACACCAGTGACCTACTCTGGATTCTTCTCACATGGCCAACGCCATGAAGATGTCAGGCCAAGAGCCACAATTGGAGTTTTCCCAGTCTTTTATGAAAAGGCCTCATCCTTGGCCATGCAGAAACACTCAATGCTTGTGGTCATGAAGGCAACAGAGTTTGTGAATCCTGGCCAGATTCCAGTCATAGTGGCTGACTGTCCTCTGTATGCCCAACAGAAAAAATGTCAGTGGAAGTTCCCTAATGAGGTTGGTGAATCAAAGATGGTGTGCTTCATGGGCTTCCTTCACATCGAGATGATGTCCCAAGAGTGTGGGGGTAAGCTGTTGGCCGGGTCTGGCTGGGACCGGATGTTTTCCCTCGCAAAGATTTTCAACCCGTGTTGCAGCATCTCTTCTAAATGGCAAGCATGTCAAACGTACACGGTATGCATACCAGCTTACTCTTGCCTGGCTCCATGTACTTAAAGTACAGGCATATGATGAGTACTGCCAAGAGGGCTGTGGGCCTCATGAAACCATGGAGATGTGGGAGAATCGACTTATGAGTAATGCTCCAACAATCTCTTACTGGCTGACAGTGAAGGACTACCTGATGATCAACTGCCGCCTCATCCGGGGTCAGCGAGTGGGCAATTGGCCACTAACCCTGAAAGCTTGTGAGGATCTGTGCCCATGGTTATTTGCCTTTGGACATACAAACTATGCCCGCTGGATGCCAGTCTTCTTGAAAGACATGGCACGTCTACCAGATACCCACCCATCAGTCCATGAGGCTTTCATGGAGGGCAAGTTTGTCGTACAACGTGGTGAAAAGAAGTTCACATTAATGGCACTTGATCAAAGCCAGGAGCACAGCATCAAGTTTCTAAAGGAGGATAGTGGATCAAAGGGCCTCTATGGTCAGCAAGAGGAGAAGGAGATCATCGAGCTCTCAAAACCTGAAGTCCTACGGGCCATTGATGAGTTTGAGGTGGCCTGTTTCTCTGCCTCAAGGAACAAGGAAAGTCTGGAGCACCCAGAGTCTGCAGATGCTGAACAAAAGAAGTTCCTCAATCATCTGAACGCTCTATGTGATCTTGTCAAAGATGAAAAAGTTGTAAATCCCTTCAAAGAAATGGGTACAGAGCTCATCACCTTGGACACTGGTGAGGTCATGGACCATGAGATCTCGAACTGCCTCAGGGAAGCACCAAACATTGGTAAAACCATGTTCACAGAGTTTGTAAGGGACAGAATAGAAAAAGCAACCAAACCCTTATCTGATGTAATTCCAAAAGCCGCCCTGTTCACATTCACCAACCAGCCACCTGTGGATCTGAAGAAGGGTGCTAGCAAGCTGCGCTCTGCCAAAGCAAATACAGCTCTAATCACCAAGCTCTTCGTGTCCCTACAAGCCCGTCCTGATCTAGACATCGATGAATTCTTTGAGCACGAGAATCAGCGTGAGCCTCCATCCTTGTCGGATCAAGGCAAACTCCGGTCAGGAACCAAGTCAGATATTCTTGGATGCCTACCAGGAATGCCTGGTCCTGGCGCCTCTCCATCAGCCAAAGAGGCTTCTGTAGTGGTGCTTGATATGGCAGCTGTAATACATATCATCAAGACCCAGCGTGCCAGAGTGTTTGGAGAGTACACTCAAATGCACTTGCTACCCTACTTGCGCAGCCTGATGACTGACAGGACAACAAGAGTGGATGCGGTCTGGGACACATATATAGAGGCAAGTCTCAAATCCCAGACTCGTGTCAAGCGGGGTGGGACTGCAGGGTCTCGAACACGAGTGTCCGCTAAGATACCTCTACCAAAGGGAGCTCAATGGCAGAAGTTCCTCAAGGACAGTCAAAATAAAGACCAGCTGTTTCAGTACCTTAGTCAGGAACTTCAAGAGATCACAGCTGGCTCAGAGTACCACCTTCTCACAACAAAGGCTGACCTTGTCCTGAGCAACAAACCGACTGACTTAGAAACCTTGTCACCATGTCAACAAGAAGAAGCTGACACACGAATGATGCTGCATTTGCGTCATGCTGCTGAGCAGGGTCACACCAAGGCTTACCTAAAGACAGTAGATAGTGATGTAGTGGTGCTGGCCATCAACCTGTTCAAGGAGCTAGGCCTCTCAGAGCAGTGGATTGGCTTTGGGTCAGGAAAAGCATATACAGATATTCCAATCCACCACGTCTCAGAAATGCTGGGACCTCAAAAATGCCAAGCACTGCCCTTCTTCCACGCATTCACCGGGTGTGACGTTGTATCAGCAATGTTTGGAATTGGCAAAAAAACTGCATGGAATGCATGGACAGCTTTTCCTGAAGTCACCAACACCCTCATTGAAATCACCCAAGACCCAACCAGCCTCACACTGGAATCAGTGCCTATGCGACATCTCGAAAGGTGGACTGTTCTAATGTATAGCAAGGACTGCAGTGTAGAGTCAGTCAATGAAGCCAGGAAGCTTCTGTTCACCCATAGCCTCAAGTCCCTGGATTCAATCCCCCCGACCCAGCACGCCTTATTCCAGCATGGCAAGCGTGCCCTGCACACTGCAGCTTTTGTCTGGAAGCAATCCCTCTCCAAAACTCCCAAGATTCCAGACCCAAGTGATTGGGGTTGGGAATGGAATGCCAGAACCAAAGTGTGGGTGCCATATTGGACAGATCTGGAAGATGTCAGCAAGGGATGTGCCCTTCTCCTCAACTGTGGCTGTGTGGTGTCTTGTAAGGGAAACTGTAAATGCTACCGAGCTGGACTCCGCTGTACCACATTTTGCAAGTGTGAGGGAGGCTGCACTAATGATGATGAGTGAAGTAGCTATGATTTCATACTCTAAGCCCAATAAGAGAGGCGATAAAGGCAGACATTGTAGGTGTTAAGTGAGTTTAAATATGCACAGCTGATGTTTTTTGTGTGTGTTATTTTAATAAAATCCTATTTTCACTGTGGCTTTGTTCTGAAGTTGAGTTCATCTTAAGCCTGAAAGATGGCCATAATGCTCACCCACTTAGATTATTAATACTACAGTGATAGTGACCTGTCCAATAAACAGAAAATTGCATTCCTTGGGGTTGAAAATATGGGTCTAGAGCCCTCTATAATCTTTCTATGTGACTTAATTCTAGAGATATTGAGTTTTTTGTGCAAAAAATGACCTTGAAAATCAAATTTGACCTTCAACATGACCTTGAAATAGGAAATTTATCTCAGAATTGAATTCCTAGCACCAAAAAGTATAGAAAGTGACAATATACAACAATCTAGGACTAAGAGAAGCTGAGATATGACCTTTGGTCTTTTCGGCGGGAGCCATTTTGGATTTTCTGCAAACCGGCCACTAGGGGCGCCGTCCCAATTTGTTTGCGGTGGTTTTTGAAAACCTTATGTCCATACCTAACACCATGCCAAATATCAAAAACTTGTCACCAAGTGCACGATTTTCATGAATTCCCTCCCAGCTAATAGGGCCTGTCAGTGCTCGGGCCCTAATTAACACAGCAATCAATAATTTCCATAAACTGGTGCAGATCAGTATTAAAGCCCACGTACAACCAGTCCAGTACGTGGGAACATCCGGAACAGTGATGAACATTGTCAGACCAAGTCGGTGTTTTGTTTTTGTTCAACATGTTGAATCCATGTTGGGTCTGTCAGTGTTTTGCTGTTTAAGGACCAAATGATCCTTAAGAAACAGGATTTTCCAATTCTTCATTGCCAGAGGTGTCTTCAGTATTCAGATTCATTACTCAGGTAGAAGTATAGATACTAGAGTTTAAAAATACTCTTGTAGAAGTTGAAGTATCAACTCAAGTTTTTTACTCAAGTAAAAGTATAAAAGTACTGGTTTCAAAACTACTTAAAGTATAAAAGTAAAAGTAATGTAAGGGGGAAAAAATCCATTAAGGACAAAAGCCATTGAAAATGAATGTATCTTAGTATAATGTAAATATATTAAAGAAGCATATATGTGTACTATTGAGCATTAACATGTGTTTCAGAGAGCAGCAGATATGATGACTAGTTGCCTATAAGTATTGTAATGGTGCAAAAAGTCAAACTTCATGTTCATGTTATCATTTATCCTAACCTTTATTGGAATGTACATCCAAGTTTAGTTGCAGGAATCTGAGGGAACGGATGTAAGAACAAAACTGGACAAGAACATCTGAAACAACCACAACCAAATTCACTCTATCCGGATGGAGCAATTTAACTGGATAGTTTTTATTAAAGGCCCAAATGAAATAGAGTAACGAGGCTGTTTTTAAAATGTAAGGAGTAAAAAGTACAGATAATTGTGTGAAAATGTAAGGAGTAAAAGTAAAAAGTCGTCTGAAAAATAAAGTATTTGTACTTTGTTACTTGACACCTCTGTTAATTGGTCTGAAACCCAGAAAATGACGTTACACAATATCGCCTTCCTGTTTTGAGTTGTCGGATGGAAAGGCAGAGGCGCATCGGTGTTTGGACTGAGCTACCTACAATTACCTCTACGTTGGCAATATGACATTAGTTTAAACTGGACAATTCCAGCAGGAAAACTGTGACATGAAATATAGTATAAAATATTAGAGTTAAGCAGCGGACATTTGGACCTCTAGTGTGTTCAGTCGTCAAAACGTCGTCTTTTTCATTTTGTATTTTACATATTCCTGGCTGCACTTGAACTGTCATTCCTGACTGTTTTTATTTAATAAATATTCTGAACGTCATTTGAACTTTTAAAGTAGTTTAATTTGTTATGAAAATGTTTAATTCGTAAAAAAAAAAAAAAAAAAAAAAAAATTACAGTGGGAGCTTTATTTGATGTTTAAAAAGAAAGAAGCTTAGTTTGTAAATAAAAAACAGGATATTGAATCAGTACTCTGATTGGCAAATTCCCAAACCTACTGTAGGTTTTGCGATCAGCGTGGAACCAGAACATCTCTAGAAAAAAGGAAAACAGAAAGCAAATGACTTTCTGAATGACGGATTATTGCCTTAGTGAGGCAATAGTTATCATTATTGTCGCTGTGCCAACTGGACTAATTTGGAACAACTTGAACTGTGTTGTTGAACTGCCTTGAAATAACATTTGTCCTGATTTGGCGCTGTATAAATAAAGCTGAATTGAAACAAATCTCTCAACACCTCACACACAGTCTCTTGTATTTAATCACCTTCATCCTTTCGAAACGAGCATCACTGCGGAGTGAAGGAACTGGAAATCAAATGATACCCAATATCCAGCAGCTCTACCTGCTGTAGCTGCTGCGACCCGGGGCCGGATTCACCAATATGTTCTTAAGAACGAGCTTAAGAAATGTCTTAAGATCTAAAATTAAGAAGTTCATAAGAAAGTTCTTAAGTGCAATTCCTCAATATTTTCTTAAGAACTGTCAATTCTTACGAATTTCTTATTTTTCCTACTTGGAGCATGGAGAAGGAGAAAAAGAGATGCAGGAACTTTTCAAGGTTACTAAATAATATTGGGGAAAATTAATAATAATTAACTACCACGCTAACTAACATGCTAACAAACAGTTAACAGGCTCTTTGTGTAATTAATTACAAAGTATATCCTCAAACTATGACCTACTAGTCTAAACTAGTCTAAAATGTGTTGAAAAAGTGATATTAGAGGCTAAACTTTTCACAGAAGAAATTTTAAGACGGGTCAAGGTTGTCTTAAGGTTAAGAAAAAAGTCAAGAACAAATTTGAGAACTTTTATTTCAAGAATACCATTTATTCTTAAGGTTTTTCTTAAGAAGAAACTTAAGAAGAAAGTTGAAAAATACTTAAGAACTTTTTTGGAAAATATGACTTCTTCTCTTTTTTCTTCTTAAGACTGAACTTAAGAAAAAAATGTTTTTTTTTCTTAAGAATGTTTTGTGAATGTTTTCTACCGATGAGACTCACCCACATTCACATCCTCCTCACTTTCACCTGGATTACTGCAACTCCCTCCTCTTTGGTCTCACTCACATTCATTCATCATATTTACATGCACGAAAACCGCTACACACCTGTATCATGTCGCAACTTAAAGAAAAGTCTCTTGGCACCATGGCCGAAACCCAACAGGAAGTCGGCCATTTTCAATTATTCTTATTATTCCGCACAATTTTTTCGTCCGTTAATGTGGCCTGAACCGCAACGTGCACCCATGCATGGCATACATCGTTGGATGCGTCTCCATCGTGCCTCGATGGGCATTACTTTTCTCGGTCAAAAGTGTTACCGTGGCAACGCTAGATGCCACAAAGCAAAAAAAAAGGCGAAAATTCGGACGCTTATTGCTCGGCCGAACTTTATCGTAGAGACATCGTTCAAATTTACAAACACTCGGCCCGATTGGCACTAAAGGACCGTACAACCTCATCATGCTACTTATTACGGTTTTTGCTATATTTAACTTTCAGTTAAAGAAAAAATTCAATTTTATTTTGGACACTCGTTGCTAGGCAACGATTTATCGTACAGACATCATTACAACATTGAAAAACCCGGGACGCATTGTACTACAACATATTTTAGTCTCATCATGCTAGCTATTACGGTTTTTGAGATATTCAACTATGCTAATTTTGATGCGAAAAATGTGATATTTAATGGTTTGCATTAATGGGCGTGGCCTAACGGCTCAACAGCGCCCCCTAGAAAACTTCGTGCCTCAAGCCCCACAATGCGGTTTCACGTACATACACGAAAATCGGTACACACCTGTATCATGTCGCAACTTAAAGAAAAGTCTCTTGGTGCCATGGCCGAAACCGAACAGGAAGTCGGCCATTTTGAATTAATCGTGTAATTTTGGCGCAATTATGCCATTTCTTCAGCCGGTTCTTCGCCCGAACCGTAACGTGCCCCCAGGTGTGTTAGACATCAAAATGTGCATCTCCATTCTGAGACGACGCGCATTACTTTTCTCAGTCAAAAGCGTTACCGTGGCGACGATAGACGCCAAAAAGCGCGTCCCCCCTTCATCTGATTGGTCCATATTTGATAGTTCCTACTTTCTGGCATAACTTTTGAATGGTTTGACATAAAGACTCGTGGGTGGTGTCATCGGACTTAGTTTTTTCAGTCCTTGACTTTTATTGGTGAAAATTGCACGCGCGAGGGCCCGTTCATCGCTGCTTAAAGCTTTAATTTATTATTTTTATTAATAGTAGTAGTAGTAGCAGTTTTATGTCTGATTATTCAGGGCTGCGTGGATGAAGAAATCTGATTGTCAAGTATAATTTTCTTGCACGTACTGAGCTCTGTCATCCTCAGCAAACGCTGAGGAGCAAAAGTCTTTTTATCCATGCAATCTTACAGCTTCCCTATTTGAATATTACACATACCAGCGGCGCATTTTGTTCACGTGCCATCTTACACTGAAACAATGAGAACAACGTTTTTCTTTTTTTGCAACATACAATAAAAGAATAGCTCGTAGACATGCAGAAATGCAGGCTTACAGTTTTTCTCCGTTCTTGGACCTCAAGTTACTCAGTCATCGTAACAGATGAGCATGCATGCCTGGAATGATTTACAGTCACCTGAGTCCTGCAGCTTTGAAGTCAGACAGCTGTCTCTGTTCTATTACAATGATATTATGTGATTTATAATGATATAATTGATCATTATGTTTCCTGGCAGTCATCACGGAGCAGGCTCTGGTTCATAAATCAGATGATGAAAGGTGGGCGCAGCAGTGAAATCAAAGCAGAACAAAGGAAAACACAAACACAAAGTCAGTAGGCTCTCAGACCTGAAACCTGTCTACATGTCACAACCTCAGCGTCAGCTCCACGTCGTATTTCACTCTTGTTTTCACTCTTAAAAAGTAACCCCAATTAGTCTGGCAGTAACGGAGGACTGAGCGTGTGTCAGCCAGCAGCTCGCTTGACTCTAGGTTCAACATGATGGTTTTGATATTTGCCTAGTTGCCTAGTAAAACTGAACAGCCCATTAAATGTATGCAAACCTCAGTCCATGCCCAAAGCCCCAATGCAAAAAAAGTTAATTATTAACTGAGAAAATAATTACAGGGTCTCGTTAATGGGTGGAAAATAAAACGTTTGACAGCATTTACTAAACAGCGAGGTAACTTTTTTGCCCGGATCAGATTGGATCTGCAGCTGGAGGCTGATATATGGCCGTGAACTCCCAGCCCTTCCAAACACTCTAATTACAGTGTTGGGACTCGCTGCCAGCTGAGAAGAAATACACGGAAAAATGGCCCGGGACGAGTTGTAGGGCCGTAAATCTAACGCCGTCTCGCACATTTGAATTTTTTTGCTGATTTTACTATTATTGTACCGTGTCATATGAAGCTGGCCAATCAGAGCAAAGCAGGTAAATATATTAAAAAAAAGGATCATTTATAAAAAAGAAAGAAAGAAAGACAGAGTACATCATTTCTTCAGCAGTCAACGTGAACCAGTTGAACTTGGCGTGTCTTGACAGAGCTACTGTTTAAGGCAGGGGTCGGCAACCCGCGGCTCTAGAGCCGCATGCAGCTCTTTAGCGCCGCCCTAGTGGCTCCTGGAGCTTTTTCAAAAATGTTTGACCTTTTTTTTCCTTTTTTTCTTCTTTTTTTCCTTTTTTTCTTCCTTTTTCCTTTCCTTTTTAATCTCGACATTTTTCTCGAAATTTTGACTTTTTTCTCGACATTTCCACTTTTTTCTCGACTTTTTCCTCAACATTTCCACTTTTTTCTCCAGATTTCGACTTTTTTCTCAACATCTCCACTTTTTTCTCCAGATTTCGACTTTTTTCTCAAGATTGTACTTCAACATTAATCTCGACATTTCGACTTTTTCTCAACATTTCGACTTTTTTCTCAACATTTCAACTTTTTTCTCAACATTTCAACTTTTTTCTCGAAATTTTGACATTTTTTTTTCGAAATTTTGACTTTTTTTTGGAAATTTTGACTTTTTTTCTCAACATTTCGACTTTTTTCTCAACATTTCCACTTTTTTCTTGAGATTTCGACTTTTTTCTCAACATCTCCACTTTTTTCTTGAGATTGTACTTCAACATTAATCTCGACATTTCGACTTTTTTCTGTGCATAATGAAAAAATTATAATCTTCCCCCAGTTCTAACTAATATAGAAACATGCAGCATGTGTTGCCTTCATTCTAAGGCTGATACAAGACTTTTCATTTTTTGCGGCTCCAGACATATTTGTTTTTTGTGTTTTTCGTCCAATATGGCTCTTTCAACATTTTGTGTTGCAGACCCCTGGTTTAAGGTTAAGGTAAAAAGCATAAGAAAGTCTCTTGTAAACTGTCTGGCACTCACTTACCTGCCACAGTTTTAAGCACATGACCATTCCCAGCGTCGTCTCTGGTTCCAGCGTGCAGACCGGGCTCTTACTGGGCAGCTCCACAATCTTTATCTGTGGCAAAAACACATGACAAGTTGCTCTGAAAACACGGTTGAGTTCATTAACGTGAACGTAAATAGACTCACACATAACTCAGCTCGCAATGACAATACGAACAGGCAGTTGTTTCCTTTTTGTTTTAGTTTGAGGATTAACCCTCTGGGCATCACCAACAAAATCTGGTGCCCATCCATCTCGTAGCTCTACACATCTTTACAACCTGAACCTCTATTTAAAAAAAGAGAGAAAAGTTTCAAGCTTTTCAGAGGGTTTCTAGAAAACTTAAAGCTGTCAAATGAAAGATGTCAATACTTGACCTTTGCAGATAATATGAGAGGTAAACGTCCAGCTTTTACTGCAAATGTACTGTTAAATTTACAATATTTTCAAAGCATTGCCAAAAAAATGTGTTGCTTCATCTTCAAAAACACGCTTAACTTTAATCAAGTCGTATCAGATTTAACTGGATATAAAAACTGAAGAAAGCAAATAACACTAAAGTACGGTGGCCGAGACACGCCATTGCGGAAAATTAAAGAAACGCTGCAAATAAAAAGAAATGCCGCTGCAAATAAAATAAACGCTTTGCAAATAAAATAAACGCTGAAAATAAAAACAAACGCCGCTGCAAATAAAAGAAACGCTGCAAATATAAAGAAAAACAACGCAAATAAAAAAGCCACAACAGAAGTGAATTACCGGGGACTATTTTTGCTGATGCACCGGCGTTTTTTACGTGACAGGAGAAGAAGATGAAGAGGACGTAAGTGAAAAGGAAGAAATAAGAAGAGCGAGGAATAAAAAGAACAACGAACGAGAAAATAAGTGAAAAGGTTAGTGTTTAACGTCGCTACGTGTGATTTTTAATGTGCAACACCGGTGCATCAGCAAAAATAGTCCCCGGTAATTCACTTCACTTGTGTTTTTTTTTATTTGCGTTGTTTTTTTATTTTATTTTATTTGCAGCGTTTATTTTATTTGCAAAGAGTTTATTTTACTTGCAGCAGCGTTTGTTTCTGTTTGCAGCATTACTTTTATTTTCAGCAATGGCGGGTCTCGGCCACCGTACTAAAGCCATGAAAATCGACAGAATGTATTCCTCAATGAAAATTTCCCATTTAACCCTGATAACTTTTATCTTTAATAATAAGTGTTTATGACTGGGATAAATATACATATGTTGTTTGCAAAGCCATGGCTCGTCTGTTGCCAGAATCCAAATAACAAAGAGCTGCAACCTGAAACAGTCATTATCCTTTCAGAGCTCTGCAGATCAGAGACGGTTCAGTCCCGTCCGTCCGTGCACGGCAGTCACCGACGAGCCTCTAGTCCAGGGGTCGGCAAACCGCGGCTCTAGAGCCGCATGCGGCTCTTTAGCGCCGCCCTAGTGGCTCCTGGAGCATTTTTAAAAATGTTTGACATTTTTTTTCTTTTTTTCTTCTTTTTTTTCTTCCTTTTTCCATTCCTTTTTAATCTCGACATTTCGACTTTTTCTCGAAATTTTGACTTTTTTCTCAACATTTCAACTTTTTTCTCGAAATTTTGACATTTTTCTTTACATTTTGACATTTTTTCTCAACATTTCCACTTTTTTCTCGACTTTTTTCTCAACATTTCCACTTTTTTCTCCAGATTTCGACTTTTTTCTCTTTTTTTCTTCTTTTTTTCCTTTTTTCTTCTTTTTTCTTCTGTTTTCCTTTCCTTTTTAATCTCAAAATTTCGACATTTGTCTCGACATTTCAATTTTTTTCTCAAGATTGTACTTCAACATTAATCTTGACATTTCGACTTTTTTCTCGAAATTTCGACTTTTTTCTCGACATTTCAACTTTTTCCCCTAAATTTCGACTTTTTTCTCGAAATTTCGACTTTTTTATCGACATTTCGACTTTTTTCTCAACATTTCGCCTTTCGCCATTTGCCTTGATCATAAGGCTTATACATACAAGACTTTTCATTTTTTGCGGCTCCAGACATATTTGGTTTTTGTGTTTTTGGTCCAATAAAGCTCTTTCAACATTTTGGGTTGCAGACCCGTGCTCTAGTCACTTCCACTAAAACCTAAAACCGCATGAGCAGGGTTTTCCTGCACCGATTGGCCCAGATTCTGATAAAACTACAGAAAGTACTGGAGCGGGTGATAAATGACGCGCCTGTGCGGGTGCACGAGTGCATCCACCTCCAGCTCCTTTCACTTCCTCTGCTGATGATCCACATATTCATCCTCATTAGGCCTCAAATTAAACAGTCCTTTCGGGGAGAGATTTGTATTTTAGCACGCGGCCACATCTGTCCTGCGTGTTTACCTCCACCAGCCTGACAAAGAGGGCTTTTGAGGACTCGTCTGAGCCTCGGGTTATCGCTGTTCCTGTGTGGCATTATTATACTGCCCACAAATAACACCCGCTCCATTAACTAATGTCTCTGCTATGATAGTAATCTGCTGGCAGGTTTCTCACTGTGAGCAGTAAACAGTAAAAACCACCTGAAATAGCTCAGGAGGAAGAAGCTGTCAGCTCAATATCCACATTTAGAACAGTTTCATCCCCACTGGCACTAAATCACACTATTGTAGCGCTCTGTGGTAGGGATGGGCGGTACGGATTAAAAAATGTATCACAATCATTTCTGGCATTTATCCTGATAATGATCAAAATTACGATAAAAAAAAAAAATACCAATTCAACTCCATCTTTTCAACTATAAATGTATCTCTCTCTCAGATCCACCATGTTTGTTACACAAAAACCTCATCAACGGGAATTTATCCTTCTTTCTTTCTTTCTTTCTTTCGGGCTCATTTCTTTTTTTCTTTCTGGGATTAAAGGGACAGCTCTGCGTTGGTTTAAATCATATCTATCTGACAGGTTCCAGTTTGTTCATGTACATGAGGTTTCTTCAGAACAGTCAAGGGTCTGTTATGGTGTTCCGCAGGGTTCAGTGCTAGGGCCAATCTTGTTCAGTTTATACATGCAGCCGTTGGGAAGTATAATCCAGAATCACGGCATACACTTTCATTGCTATGCTGATGATACGCAGCTCTACTTGTCTATGAAGCCGGATGAAACAGAACCGTTAGTTAAACTTCAGGCATGTCTTAGGGACATCAAGGACTGGATGTCCAGAAATTTCTTGCTTCTAAATTCAGATAAAACAGAGGTTATCATTCTTGGTCCAGAGCATCTTAGGAAGGAATTAGATGGTGTTGCGATGGCTTCCAGTGCAACTGTGAGAAACCTTGGTGTTATTTTCGATCATGATTTGTCGTTTAAACCATATGTCAATCAGGTTTGTAAAATAGCATTTTTCCATCTCCGTAATATTGCAAAAATTTGGAAAATCCTCTCGCAGAGTGATGCAGAAAAACTAGTTCATGCGTTTGTATCTTCTAGACTGGATTACTGTAATGTGTTGTTAGCAGGATGTCCAAGTAATTTGCTGAATAGGCTCCGTATGATCCAAAATGCAGCAGCACGAGTGCTGACAGGAATCAGCAGGAGAGACCACGTCTCTCCAGTGTTAGCGTCGCTCCATTGGCTACCTGTAAAATTCAGAATCCAATTTAAAATTTTATTACTTGCATATAAAGCCCAAAACTGCTCAGCTCCGCAGTATTTACAAGATTTGATAGTGCCTTATGTTCCTGGCAGAGCTCTCCGCTCCCACCTCCACCTTTAAAACTAAACTTAAAACCTTTCGGTTTAGTAAAGCCTATAGTTAGTGTTTAGTAAACCTCTAGCTGGTGTTGGTAAATCTCTAGGTAGTGTAAACTCTAGTGTGTTAGAGTCAGTAGTCATAGTTGCAGCTATAGAACAAGACTATAATAGTTAGTCTCAAATATAGCTTGGTGGTAGATATGCTGCTATAGGCTTATGCTGCAGGGGGGCACTGACATGATCCGCTGGGCGGTGCCTCTCACCCTTCTTCTCCTCTCCTCTCCCCTTCCTCTCTTCTCCATTTCCATTTTTATTTATTATAAATATCTCATAGCTATCATTTTTGTCCATTGTACCTGTAGTTTCTTGTGCCGGCCCCCCTTTTTTCTCTTTTGTGTATGTTTGCAGGCCGGAGCCTCGGGAGCTGCATTCTGGCCTGTGTTCCTCATGATAAGGATCTGTCTTGGCCAGTGTTGGAATGGGGTGGGGATCCTAAATGACAAACTTGACTGTGCCGTCTTGCTCGGTCTGTCTTTTTTACGGGTATGCGAGCGCGGCTTCTGTCTGTGTCTGTTGAGACAATGGCATTATTGAGGTGCTGGGAGTCTGCGGCGCCCGGGTGCCTGGCCCGCCCGAGCGGGGTTAGCGGAGCCACGTTTGACTGGATCAGGTGATCGCTCCATCCCTTTCAAGTGTGGCTCCTCCGCAGCCCCGCCAGTAACCTGAATCTGGAGCCAATAAAAGATGGCTGAATAGCTGGCTGCCCTCTCTCTCTCTCTCCCACACACACACACACACACACACACAAACACACACACAGTACTCGAGTTGTAAAAAACAATCAGGGGGGATGGTGGATTTTATCATATGGGGACAGATAATTTGTGCTGATTACAAATAATATAATATATTACAAATAATAGCAGTGACCAAAACACCTGCAGAAATACTGCAGGAATGACATAGCAGCAGTTAAATGCAGCCTTCTGTAAGCTTTAAATATCCACTGGGCTTACATCAAATACATCAAAACACAACAATAAAAAACACTTTTCTGAACTTATCAATATGACTCTGTCCTTCACAGGATAAGTAAAATGGATCACTGCAAAAACTCACAATCTTAACAAGAATATTTGTCTTATTTCTAGTTAAAATGTCTCATTTTAGTAAAAAAGATCTCATTACACTTAAAACAAGACTCATCACTGGAAAAAACAACAATTTTCACCTGTTTCATGTAGATTTTCACTTGAAATTAGTAGAAAAATCTGCCAGTGGAACAAGATTTTTTTGCTTGTAATGAGAAGATAAATCTTGTCCCACTGGCAGATTTTCCTACTTATTTCAAGTGAAAATTTACTTGAAACAGGTGAAAATTGTAAAATAAGTTATTTTTCTGGTGTTATTTTTCTGATGACTCTAAATGTTGAAATAGCAGTAAAACCACATTCATTGATGAAATGACATAAGGGATGGAAAGGGGGGATGGCAGTTTTACAGGGGGGATGATTTGGACCGTTTTTATTTCAGGGGGGGGATGCCATCCCCCCTCATCCCCCCTCATCCCATCTCATCCCATCTCAAAAACATCAATTTATGAATGAAATATAGGAATAAAACTATGTAAAAAGTCACTACAGTGGAGATCTAATGACAATTATGGTTTTATACAAAATAAACATTTATTTAAACTAACACTGATATACCAGCACTATCTTGTAGTATATGTAGGTGCTGATGCATGCTTTTATCTCATGTCGTTTAGATTATTGTAATGCCCTGCTCTCTGGTCTTCCTAAAAAGAGTATTAAGAACCTACAATTACTACAGAATTCAGCCGCTCGCGTGCTGACGAGGACCAGAGGGCGGGAACACATTACACCTGTTTTAAAATCGCTGCATTGGCTCCCCGTCCGTTTCAGGATTGATTTTAAGGTTCTTTTACTGGTTTTTAAGTGTCTTAACGGTCTTGGGCCATCTTATTTATCTGACCTGCTTTTACCGTATCAACCCTCACGGACCCTGAGGTCCTCTGGCACCGGCCTTTTAACCATTCCCCGAACCGCGACCAAAACCCACGGTGAGGCTGCATTCAGCCACTATGGCCCCTCTTTATGGAACAGCCTGCCAGAGAACCTCAGGACCGCAGAGAACGTTGATATTTTTAAAAGGAGGCTCAAGACACACCTTTTTAGTTTGGCTTTTATCTGATCTCATTTACCTAGTCTTTTTAGCTATGTATTGTGTCTACTTCTTTAGCTCTTTTATTATCTCTAAAACTTTAATCCATTTTAGTGACTTTGTATTTTATGTTATTTATTATTCATCTTAAGTTTTGTATAGATTTCTCTAAAATTTTACACTTTTAGGCATTTTTTACTTTCTTTTAATCTTTTAGTTTTTAGCTCCAGTGTTTCCTCAGGGGGGTCGTCCACACTGGGAGGTGTGCCTGCTCCGCCCATGGGGGTGTCGTCATGGGGATCCCTCAGGCCTGGGTAGCTGGGGTGGGACTCCACCTTCTGTGTGGGGTCTGCCCTGGTCTGTCCGGGTCGGGGGGGTCTCTGTGGCAATGCTCCTTGTGGTCATGGTCGGTGGAGCCTCTCGGTGTGGACGGCCACCCATAGGTAGTGCTTTTCTCACCTGGATCGTTAGTGCTAAGCCATGTCACCAGTCCACTTACTGTGTGTGTGTGTGTGTGTGTGTGTGTGTGTGTGTGTGTGTGTGTGTGTGTGTGTGTGTGTGTGTGTGTGTGTGTGTGTGTGTGTGTGTGTGTGTGTGTGTGTGTGTGTGTGTGTGTGTGTGTGTGTGTGTGTGTGTGTGTGTGTGGGCGTGTGAGTGTATGCACATGTGTATGAGTGTGAGTGAGGGTGTGTGTATGCGTGGGGGGTTGGGGGGTGGGGTCGTATGGGATGTTTTAAATTGTACTTTTGATTGTTATTTTATTTTGTATGTAAAGCACCATGAGTTGCATTTACACTGAATGAGTTGGTGCTATATAAATAAATAAAGTTTAAGTTTAGTATAGTAATCTAATATAACTGTAATAACTGTAATAATAACCGATCTGCATGATGCGCAAGGAGTGAAAACGCGTGAGTTATTACTAAACGTTATCATTAAGTGAGAAAAATAAATTCCATGACTTTTCCAAAACTTTTGGGGTGAACTTATGTTTCCAAAACTTTGCCAGGCCTTGAAAATTACATTTTTCAATTCTATGACTGTTTTTTTCAAAACGTATTCGATACGATACGAGTTTTAATTTGTCATTTTCAGGACACATGTAACACACGGTGCACTGGGAAACAAAATGTCGATGCCTCTGGCTCAGAAAAGCAAATAATGACACAGTTGAACAGTTTGAACCCTGACCAGCCTAATATAAAAAATGTAAAAAACTGCCACCTTGATTATTTCATCAGGAAACACAGCTTGAAGCAAGAATCTGTTCATTAGTTACTCTTTTGAAAAGCACAATTTAACTGGCTTTTGTTGGCTCTCTAAGAGCAATTCATGTTTTTGATAAAAAGCATCCGTCCAATGGCAAAGCCAATCATGGCCAGAATGAGGTTGGCATGACGCTCTTTCCTTCACGTGTGCACACTCACTCCTGACATCAAAGCCGGCTTATTAATGATGCCGTTTTAATTAGCACTTGGCAGTTCCTGTCTGAAAACTACATGTTCATATATCACTCTGACTCGAGCCAAGTTCCTGGACAATAACTGACTGGATTTATGATATTTATAAAGCAAAGATTGTTCATTGAAACAGAGAGATGTCTCAATTTTGATGGAAAAAAACAAACAAAAACACTAATTTTTCCACTATGATACAACAAACAAACACCATTAAAAGCCACAAATATGAATGTTTAATGTCAGTGGAACAAAAGCAAGTCTGGTCACATTTGTATTGTTTTAGACCCGACTGTTTAACCTTTGCCCAACTTCAACCTGCCAAAACACACACACACGCACGCACGCACGCACGCACGCACGCACGCACGCACGCACGCACGCACGCACGCACGCACGCACGCACGCACGCACGCACGCACGCACGCACGCTAACCTGGAAGGGATTTACTATGATTAAAACAAACATCCTATCCCATTTATATAACAGTTTAAAGCCTGGAAAGCTTAAATGATGAGCCAATTATACAATTTCTTCCCAAAATCAGTTCTGCTTAAAGGTTTAGAAAAATTCCTTTTTGAGAAAATGTTTACCTTGAAAAGTTATCCCCCTTATATTTGTTTCTACACGGCCCACGGTGGAGAGAACGGTGTGCAGAACTGACCCAGAGACTTCACTGCAAAAACTCAAAATCTTACCAGGAATATTTGTCTTATTTCAGGTTAAATGTCTAATTTTTAGTCAAAAAATCTCATTACACTTAAAACAAGAGTCATTACCAGAAAAATAACTTGTTATTTGACAATTTTCACCTGTTTCAAGTTAATTTTCACTTGAAATAAGTAGAAAAATCTGCCAGTGGAACAAGATTTATCTTCTCATTACAAGCAAAAAAATCTTGTTCCACTGGCAGATTTTTCTACTTATTTTAAGTGAAAATCTACTTGAAACTAGGGGTGGGCAAAAATATCGATATGGCAATATATCGCGATACTTTTCCAGCTGATTCAATATCGATATTCAAAATTTCGAATTTCAAAATATCGATTTTTTTTTAAATATTTTTTATCCACGATTTTTTTCCCATTATATCACCCAGTGCTCCTAAGTGACAGTCCTGGGCATTGCCACTCTCTACCAACCCCGGGAGGGCCCTGCACTGAGCTCAGGTTTTATTTCACGTTTTATTTCATTTTATAATTTATTTTTTATATAACACAATTGCCTGTCCTTAAAAAATGAAAAATAATGGACAGAGGTTTATTTATTTATGGATTTATATCTATACTGACTGATCACTGTGCCTGTCCTTGGTTTTAGTACCATCTTTCTTGTGTTTATTATCATTTGCCACATAATTAAAGCAACCTCATACTAAATGTAATGTTAATTTCATATGATGTAAATAATATGAAAAACATATACAAATATGTTGTAACTTTAGCTTGTATAGTTATAATAAAACATTGTTTTGACTCAGTTTGTCCCATGAATTGTCACTATAATCTGATGAACGTGCAACTCGGATTTTAAGATCCATAAAGCTTTTTACAGTTTTCAGCAAACTTTATATATCGCAATATATCGTAAAATTTGGATATCGCAATATCGTATCGTATCGTATCGTCACTCAGGTATCGTGATGTGTGTTGTATCGTGAGGTCCTTGGCAATACCCACCCCTACTTGAAACAGGTGAAAATTGTTGTTTTTTCCAGTGATGAGTCTTGTTTTAAGTGTTTAAGCCGCCAGAGTCCTTACAAACACAAGGAACATATCACACATATCACATATCATACCATATCACACCGGTCATGAAATCGCTCCACTGGCTTCCAGAGTTTAAAATCTTCCTGCTGGTTTACAAAGACCTGAATGGTCTTGGACCAGAATCCATGCTCGATCTGTTATTTCCTATGAAGCTTATTTCATTTATTTGTTATTTAAGCGTACTTTTAAATTAAATACTTTCTGAAAACCGCGAATGAGATGTACCTGTTGGACTCTACTGCCCTTAGTTTTCAGCAACTTGTGCTTTTTATTATTTTACCTTCTTTTCTCATAATTTTATTTCATTTTATTTGTTATTTACTGTCTAATTATGTCTTTCCGCTTTTAATATTGATGTAAAGCACTTTGAATTACCTTGCGTTGAATTGTGCTATATAAATAAACTTGCCTTGCCTAAGTGAAATGAGATTTTTTGACTAAAAATGAGACATTTTAACTAGAAATTAAAGCTGCAAGCAGCGATGAACGGTTCTCCACCCTTGTGCACGTTCAGGCTGCAGTGGAAGCTTGTATGACTGAATGTAGATTCTTCAGGCCTGGACATTTAGAGGATGAAACACCCACACTCTCTGTACCAAACTATTCAAAAGTTATGGCAGAAAGTAGGAACTATCAGATATTCACCATTCAGAAGAAAGGGTGGGGCTAATTCAGGCCAATGAAGGTCAAGGACTCAATACCGACGACACCACCCACATGTCTTTATCACAACCCGTTCAAAAGTTATGGCAGATAAAAGTATTCTAGGGGGCGCTGTTGAGCCATTTTGCCACGCACATTAATGCAAACCATGAAATGTCAAATTTATCGCCAGGCCTGGCTTGCGTGCAAAATTTGGTGACTTTTGGGGAACTATCAAATATGGACCAATCAGATGAAGGGGGGGCGCGCTTTTTGGCGTCTAGCGTCGCCACGGTAACACTTTTGAAAGGGAAAAGTAATGCGTGTAGTCGCAAGATGGAGATGCACATTTTGATGTATAACACACCTGGGTGCACGTTACGGTTCGGGCTGAATTAACTGCCGAAGGAATGGCATAAATTTCGCCAAAATGACGACAATTAATTCAGAATGTTCAAAATGGCCGACTTCCTGTTGGGTTTCGGCCATGGCGCCAAGAGACTTTTCTTTAAGTTGTGCCATGATACAGGTGTGTACCGATTTTCGTGCATGTACGTCAAACCGTATTGTGGGGCTTGAGGCACAAAGTATTCTAGGGGGCGCTGTTGAGCCATTAGGCCACGGCCATTAATGCAAACCATTAAATATCAAATTTTTCACCAGGACTGGCTTGTGTGCAAAATTTGGTGACTTTTGGGGCACGTTTAGGGGGAAAAAAGGCCCTTATTTCATCAGAAGAAAAATAAAAATACCTACAGATACAATAGGGCCTTCGTAAGTGCTCGGGCCCTAATAAGACGAATATTCCAGTGTTTGAGACCCGTGCTCTTACCTCTCCGGTCTGCGGGCCAGCGAAGGCCAGCAGGCGGGTTGTGGAGCTCGTCTCCAGCAGCGAGCACTGGCAGAAGCCGACGCTGCCCGTCCACAGAGACTCCACGAGCTCCTGGCGTCCCTGGCTCAGATCCCACACACACACCTGCATGTCCCGGCCCTGACTGCTCCAGAAACACAACGTAAAGGGGAAAAGGTTGAGTCTTCAACTGTACAAGTAAATGCAACTTCAAATCAGAAAAAGCTCAGGCGACTCAGAAAAAGCAGATTACAATATTCTTTAGTGATGTCCCGATCACGGCATTTTCAAAACATCAGTATCGGCCAAAAAGGTATCGGGACATACCTAGTTATTAATGTTTTTAACCCTTGTGCTGTTTTCGGGTCAAAATGACCTAATTCTCTCCTTGCTTGCTTGCTTGCTTGCTTGCTTGCTTGCTTGAAAAGTTATTTTTCTGGTAATGACTCTTGTTTTAAGTCTAATGAGATTTTTTTGACTAAAAATTAGACATTTTAACTAGAAATAAGACAAATATTCCTGGTAAGATTTTGAGTTTTTGCAGTGCTCCTTTTAAGCATACATTCACCCTGTATTAAGCATTTTAAGTGTCTCAGCTCATTAGTGTTTTGTTGTTTTCTTAACATGTTGCTCGGATTAAATGCAAAAATATATTTATATTAAAAAAGCAAACGGGGAAATGAAAAAAAAAAAAGTATTTCTCCAAACAAGTTGCATTTTCACTTTCGTTCAAACTTTTTCTGATTTGGAGATTTATTTTGAAAACCACTTTGGCTTATAAACAGCCAGAAACTGGCCCAGCATAAGCGTGTGTGTGAATCCAGTGAGAGTTTGTGAGGATGAACCTGATCAGGGCGTCCGTCCGCTCCAGCCCGCTGACCCAGAGGACTGAAGTCCCAGAATGTCCCTCGACGATCGTCTCAGCCCTCCGGCTGTGCAGGTTCCAGATGTGAATCGCACCCTTTCCAGACCTGCAAAACCAGAGACGTTGCTTTACCGAGGTCATTCACATTCACTCATTAGGGCCCGAGCACTGACAGTGTGAGGGCCCTATTGTATCTGTAGGAATTTTTTTTTTTTTTTTTCCGACGAAATGAGGGCCTTTTTGCCCCCTAAACGTGCCGCAAAAGTCACCAAATTTTGTACGCAAGCCAGGCCTGGTGATAAATTTGATATTTCATGGTTTGCATTAATGGGCGTGGCCTAATGGCTCAACAGCGCCCCCTAGAAAACTTTTCTCCGTCATAACTTTTGAATGGTTTGACATAAAGAGTCGTGGGTGGTGTCATGGGACTCGGTATTGAGTCCTTGACCATAATTGGTGAAAATTAGCCCCGCCCCTTCTTCTGATTGGTTGATATTTCATAGTTCCTATTTTCTGCTATAACTTTTGAATGGTTTGACATAGAAAGTCGTGGGTGGTGTCATTTCTGATATGCTTTAAGTTATTCTATGCAACTTCTGAGAGCTAGCAAGATTTGAAAGTGGCGCCTCCTCTAAGCCCCGCCCCCCCCGTCCCCACCCACGAGCGCTCCGTCCAAAGCCACGCCCCCACAAACACGAACGCGCATTATTAAACATTTTGGACAGC
This sequence comes from Cololabis saira, assembly GCF_033807715.1. Taxonomy (NCBI): domain Eukaryota; kingdom Metazoa; phylum Chordata; class Actinopteri; order Beloniformes; family Belonidae; genus Cololabis; species Cololabis saira. The sequence goes on along the minus strand of NC_084595.1, from coordinate 5,068,054 downwards.
ACATTTACAGCAAAACTACCCCATGTCTCATTCACCTGTAAGCGAGGCCGGTTTTAGGGGGGGGCAGGAGGGGCTGTGCCCACCCAAACGTGCATCCTGCCCACCGGCGTCTCCATCCTGGCAGGTGCCGGTGCGGCTGGCAGAGCGCCGTGCAGGCTCTAGAGCCACAGCTACGGCGTACCCTACGGCGTACCCTACGGCGTAGGCTACGGCGTAGCTGTGGCAACAGAGCCTGCACGGCACCGCAGCGCTCCGCCAGCCGCACCAGCGCTCTCCGCTCTCGCCGTGATGGAGACGCCTACATCCCCACGGACCCCATACAGCTTCCGAGCCGGAGCTGCTGCGGGTCTTCACGGCTGCCGGGGCTGTTCACGTGTCCCTGCGGGCTGCTGCTGCTGGGCAGAGTCCTGCAGCAGCAGCCCGGACGGCTAACGGCTCTGCTCCCCGCTCTCACACACACAATGGGACCGACCCGCTCTGGAAATAACTACTGGGGGTCCGTGGCTGAGGGGAGGGAGGGGGGTTACACTGGGACACTGTGAGCCCAGGAGGACCCGTGGGAAGTGGACACGGGGGGCTGGAAGCGAGTGCGCGCATGGGACAGGGGGGGGGGCGTGGTTTAAAATGAAGGCATCTGATTGGTTCTTTCCCTTCCTGGACCTGGACCAATCCGTGTCATTCGGACCGAATGGGCGGGGCTTAGAGGTGCCTCTTTCAAAATTCTTGCTAGCTCTTCCACATCAGGGAGAATACCTTTAAGGGGGACGGTGGCCATGAGTGCGAGGGCCCGTTCATCGCTGCTTGCAGCTTTAATTATTTTTATTTTTTTAAAGTGAAAGGTGCAGCAGAATGAGGCAGACATGATTGTTGCTGGAAGGTGCATTGTTAGAGCATGTGATAGTTATTATAATTACTGCTATTATTGTTATTGCACAGTGATTACTCTGAGACTTATTGTATTAGGGCTGAAAGATTAAGTGGTTTGTAAATCAAAATCACAATTGTAAGTGATGCAATTAGCCAACTGTGAAGGTCACAATTATGTATGCAGTTCAAAACCAATTATTTTGGAGTATTGTCCTGCTCCAAAATACAACAAAATGATCGCATTTCAACATCTGCAAAAGCAACAATTGCATAAATGCACACCAAATCCAGACACATCCAACACAGGTTGTTGCGTGCTTGCTGATTGGGTAACGTACTGCGTCACGCATCGCGTCACTTCCTGGTGTTGCAGCCTGTTGCTGCTGCACGGTGTGCAGGCTCAGATCTCTCCCGACTTTTTTGTCTAAAACTTAGATTGTTTTCTGGTAAAATAGCACTATATCTGGTACATTACTGTCTTTATTTCAACACTCGCTCATTTTCTCTTCCGTAACTTTCACCGTCACCAATCACCGATACATTTTCTGTCCGTTAGCCTCTGTTAGCATCTTAGCATGGCCTCTCCGTCTCCCACCGTTTCACCTCTTTGCTGCTCAGTGTGTGAAATGTTTAGCTATTCCTCTGCCTCCTTTAGTGAAGACGGTAAGTGCTTAAAATGTAGTTTATTTGCAGGGCTGGAGGCGAGGCTCAGTCAGTTAGAGGTCCGGTTCTGCCAATTTGACCATAGTCCGATAGCCTCCTCAGCTAACCAGGCTAAGCTAGCGGCAGACCGGCCTGTAGCAGCTGAGGGTAGCCGGTAAAGTTGTCATCCATGTCGGAGCTAATGACTCCCGTCTTCGCCAGTCGGAAGTGACCAAAATGAATATTGTCTCGGTGTGTAACTACGCCAAAACCATGTCGGACTCCGTAGGTTTCTCTGGTCCGCTCCCCAATCTGACCAGCGATGACATGTTTAGTCGCATGCTCTCGCTCCGTCGCTGGTTGTATCGGCGGTGTTCAGAAAACGACGTGGCCTTTATTGACAATTGGGAAACGTTCTGGGGAAAGCCCGGTCTGACTAGAAGAGACGGCATTCATCCCACCCGGGTTGGTGCTGCTCTTGTCTCTAGTAATTTGGCCTGTTTCATTAGACCCTCTCCCTGACATCGCAGGGTCCAGGCCAGGATGCAGAGCTGTAGTTTAACACACTTCTCTGCTGCTTCTCGAGGACCAACGCCTGCCAACAAAACTGTAGGATTGCATGATGTAATTGGCGACTCGAAAACTATAGGATTATAGGATTACACATGGAAGCAGTGCTGCTCTAGCAACATTTCAGTCATTTTTAAAAGCCTTATTTAATGAATAACAATGAAGTGAAGCTTTACTTTCAAAACACTATATTGCATATTAAATTGCAATATCAGAAGTATCACAATCACATCTTCACGTCATGGGTCGTGTCATCGGACTTAGTTTTGAGTACTTGACCTTTATTGGTGAAAATTGCACTCGTGATGGCCCGCTCATCGCTGCTTGCAGCTTTAATTAGGGCCCGAGCACCTTCAGTGCGAAGGCCCTATTGTATCTGTAGGAATTTTTATTAGGGCCCGAGCACCTTCAGTGCGAAGGCCCTATTGTATCTGTAGGAATTCTTTGCGTTATTATTATTTTTCTGACGAAAGGAAGGCCTTTTTGCCCCCCTAAACGTGCCCAAAAAGTCACCAAATTTTGCACGCAAGCCAGGCCTGGCGAAAAATTTGATATTTAATGGTTTGCATTCAGGGGCGTGGCAAAATGGCTCAACAGCGCCCCCTTGAAAACTTTGTGCCTCAAGCCCCACGATACGGTTTGACGTACATGCACGAAAATCGGTACACACCTGTATCATGGCACAACTTAAAGAAAAGTCTCTTGGCGTCATGCCCGAAACCGAACAGGAAGTCGGCCATTTTTAATTATTTGTGTAATTTTGGCGCAATTTATGCCATTCCTTCGGCAGTTAATACGGCCCGAACCGTAACGTGCACCAAGGTGTGTTATACATCAAAATGTGCGTCTCCATCCTGCGACACCACGCATTACTTTTCTCTTTCAAAAGCGTTACCGTGGCGACGCTAGACGCCAAAAAGCGCGCCCACCCTTCATCTGATTGGTTCAGACCGAAAAACTTTGCGCCTCAAGCCCCATAATACGGTTTGATGTACATGAACGAAAATCGGTACACACCTGTATCATGTCGCAACTTAAAGAAAAGTCTCTTGGCGTAATGGCCGAAACCGTACAGGAAGTCGGCCATTTTGAACATTCTGAATTAATCGCGTAATTTTGGAGCAATATATGCCATTACTTCGAGAATTAATACGGCCCGAACCGTATCGTGAACCCACATGTGTTATACATCAAAATGTGCGTCTCCTTCCTGAGACTATGCACATTACTTTTCTCTTTCAAAAGTGTTATCGTGGCGACACTAGACGCCATAAGGCACGCCCCCCTTCATCTGATTGGTCCATATTTGATAGTTCCCCAAAAGTCACCAAATTTTGCATGCAAGGCAGGCCTGGCGATAAATTTGATATTTCATGGTTTGCATTAATGGGCGTGGCAAAATGGCTCAACAGCGCCCCCCGGAAAACTTTGTGCCTCAAGCCCCACAATACGGTTTGACGTACATGCACGAAAATCGCTACACACCTGTATCATGGGACAACTTAAAGAAAAGTCTCTTGGAGCCATGGCCAAAACCGAACAGGATGTCGGCCATTTTGAATAAATTGTGTAATTTTGGCGCAATTTATGCCATTCCTTCGGCAATTAATACGGCCTGAACTGTAATGTGCACCCAGGTGTGTTGTACATCAAAATGTGCGTCTCCATCCTGCGACTACGCGCATTACTTTTCTCTTTCAAAAGTGTTACCGTGGCGACGCTAGACGCCAAAAGGCGCGCCCCCCTTCATCTGATTGGTCCATATTTGATAGTCACCAAATTTTGCATGCAAGCCAGGCCTGGCGATACATTTGATATTTCATGGTTTGCATTAATGGGCGTGGCCTAACGGCTCAACAGCGCCCCCTAGAATACTATTTTCTGCCATAACTTTTGAATGGTTTGACATAGAGAGTTGTGGGTGGTGTCATGGGACTCGATATTGAGTCCTTGACCATAATTGGTGAAAATTAGCTCCGCCTCTTCTTCTGATTGGTTATATTTCCTGCTATAAATTTTGAATGTTTTGACATAGAGAGTCATGGGTGATGTCACCTGAATCGGTATTGAGTCCTTGAGCTTCATTGGCCTGAATTAGCCCCGCCCCTTCTTCTGATTGGTTGTCCCGATTTTCTACTATAACTTTTGAATGGTCTGACATAGAGAGTCGTGGGTGGTGTCATCAGATTCTGTATGGAGTCCTTGACCTTCATTGGCCTGAATTAGCCCCGCCCCTTCTTCTGATTGGTTCTCCCTTTTTTCTGCTATAACTTTTGAATGGTTTGACATAGGAAGTCGTGGGTGGTGTCTTTTCTGATATGCTTATGGGGGGCGGTGGCCGTGAGTGCGAGGGCCCGTTCATCGCTGCTTGCAGCTTTAATTATTATTATTATTATTTTCCTGACAAAAGGAAGGCCTTTTTGCCCCCCTAAACGTGCCCAAAAAGTCACCAAATTTTGCATGCAAGTCAGGCCTGGCGAAAAATTTGATATTTAATGGTTTGCATTAATGGGCGTGGCAAAATGGCTCAACAGCGCCCCCTTGAAAACTTTGTGCCTCAAGCCCCACGATACGGTTTGACGTACATGCACGAAAATCGGTACACACCTGTATCATGGGACAACTTAAAGAAAAGTCTCTGGGAGTCATGTCGAGAAACCGAACAGGAAGTCGGCCATTTTGAATTAATCGTGTCATTTTGGCGAAATTTATGCCTTCCTTCGGCAGTTAATTCAGCCCGAACCGTGACGTTCCCCCAAGTGTGTTATACATCAAAATGTGCGTCTCCCTCCTGCGACCACACGCATTACTTTTCTCTTTCGAAAGCGTTACCGTGGCGACGCTAGACGCCAAAAAGCGTGCCCACCCTTCATCTGATTGGTTCAGACAGAAAAAACTTTGCGCCTCAAGCCCCATAATACGCTTTGACGTACATGAACGGAAATCGGTACACACCTGTATCATGTCGCAACTAAAAGAAAAGTCTCTTGGCGCCATGGCCGAAACCGAACAGGAAGTCGGCCATTTTGAACATTCTGCATTAATCGCGTAATTTTGGAGCAATATATGCCATTCCTTCGAGAATTAATTCAGCCCGAACCGTATCGTGAACCCAGATGTGTTATACATCAAAATGTGCGTCTCCATCCTGCGACTACACGCATTACTTTTCTCTTTCCAAAGTGTTACCGTGGCGACGCTAGACGCCAACAAGCGCACCCCCCCTTCATGTGATTGGTCCATATTTGATAGTTCCCCAAAAGGCACCAAATTTTGCACCCAAGCCAGGCCTGGCGAAAAATTTGGTATTTAATGGTTTGCATTAATGGGCGTGGCAAAATGGCTCAACAGCGCCCCCTTGAAAACTTTGTGCCTCAAGCCCCACAATACTGTTAGACGTACATGCACGGAAATCGGTACACACCTGTATCATGGCGCAACTTAAACAAAAGTCTCTTGGGGTCATGCCCGAAACCGAACAGGATGTCGGCCATTTTGAATTAATCGTGTCATTTTAGCGAAATTTATGCCATTCCTTCGGCAGTTAATTCAGCCCGAACCGTAACGTGTCCCCAAGTGTGTTATACATCAAAATGTTCGTCTCCATCCTGCGACTACGCGCATTACTTTTCTCTTTCAAAAGTGTTACCGTGGCGACGCTAGACGCCAAAAGGCGCGCCCCCCCTTCATCTGATTGGTCCATATTTGATAGTTCTCCAAAAGTCACCAAATTTTGCATGCAAGCCAGGCCTGGTGATAAATTTGATATTTCACAGTTTGCATTAATGGGCGTGGCCTAACGACTCAACAGCGCCCCCTAGAATACTTTTCTCTGCCATAACTTTGGAATGGTTTAACATAGAGAGTCTTGGGTGGTGTCATGGGACTCTGTAATGAGTCCTCAAGCTTTGTTAGCCTTAATTAGCCCCGCCCCTTCTTCTGATTGGTTGTCCCGATTTTCTGCTATAACTTTGGAATGGTTTGACATAGGAAGTCGTGGGTGGTGTCATGGGACTATGTAATGAGTCCTTAAGCTTCGTTGGCCTTAATTAGCCCCGCCCCTTCTTCTGATTGGTTGTCCCGATTTTCTGCTATAACTTTGGAATGGTTTGACATAGAGAGTCGTGGGTGGTGTCATCAGATTCTGTATGGAGTCCTTGACCTTCATTGGCCTGAATTAGCCCCGCCCCTTCTTCTGATTGGTTGTCCCTTTTTTCTGCTATAACTTTTCAATGGTTTGACATAGGAAGTCGTGGGTGCTGTCATTTCTGATATGCTTATGGGGGGCGGTGGCCGTGAGTGCGAGGGCCCGTTCATTGCTGCTTGCAGCTTTAATTCATCTTAAGGTTTCAACGGCAAACTTTCAACTTTCAAAAATGCTATAATTTGCTCTATTAATAAATAAATATTCGAATGCACTGAAACCTCTGGTGCGCGCGATTGTAATGTTTTTGTCACAGACACAACTAAACTATAATGTTTATACATTTATGATGCCTATTGAAGAAAATGATCAGTAAGAGTGTCACTGAGGAAAACACAACTTACCCAGAGTACAGGAGGGGAGTGTCCCCTCCACTGCAGCTAAAGTGGAGGGTGTTAACGGGGCCGCCCGCCCCCCTCAGGGTGAAAACGGGCGATGGAGAAGGACGGGACATCATTCACTCGTGCCAGGGACGCGTGGGTGCCAGGAGGCTGCAGAGCAGCACCGTCACCTACACAGCAAGAGAAAATGACCTGGTTATTTATAAGCTGGTGATAATTTAGATCAGGGGTGTCAAACTCATTTTGCTTGGCGGGCCGGATTTGACCAATTTTTTTCTTGTGGGCCGCACGCTCAAAATAACAAAACATTTTTTTTCTAATTCTTTTTTTTTTTACTATTGTTATCTAATCCAATATTTTAAAGGAAATATGCACTTTGTTCACACTCTAATTATGTAAAATATATTTCTTCGGGATCTTTTCTTGAAATTTCGTTTTTTTGCGTTGGAAACTTCTCTCGGGCCGCATGAGGCCCACGGGCCGCACATTTGACACCCCTGATTTAGATAATGATAATGATGTAGTTAAACCTGAAGGAGTTTGAGCTGACGACCAAAACCTGTCCGTGAGGAAGCACGTACTTCAGAAAGGTGGTGTTTTACTTGAAGCAGGTTAATTGGACTCTCAGATAAATATGTGAGGATGATCTCATGTTGTTTTTGTGTGAACACTCAGAGCGAGAGAGAGCTCCCTTTTGGCCGTCAAGCCTCCGTGTTCCACAGAAACAGACGTCTGTATTTATGCTCTCACTGCATTTCCTCAACTGTTAGTGTCTACAGCGCCTGTGGCTCCCTCTCACTCAGGCTCCTTCCTTTTAGCCCTGTGTGATAACACCTCTCTTACTCAATACGTCATAAATCACAGCCCGGGACAGCTTAATTACAGTAAACAGACAGAGATTGGGGCTCGTCACTCTTCCACAGCCGTTGTCCCAGAGGCAGAGACAACAGCTCGGGCTTTTATGTCGTTGTAGCTCGGGCGGATGAGGAAACCAGAAGTGACCACAGGTATGCACCGAGGAAACGATGCCTCAACAATCGACATCATAACTGATGCCGTTTGATTAACTCCATTAAACCCAAACCCATTCTGGTAAATTGCTGTTTAGAGTCACAGGCAGGTTAGGAGAACTGGTATTAAGGCAAACATGTATTTAGTTATTAGTCGTCGTCAGAGGTGGTAGTAACGAGTAGGGATGGGCGGTGTGGACTAAAAAATGTATCACGATCATTTCTGGCATTTATCCCGATAACGATAAAAATGATGATAAAAAAAATACCAATTCAACTCCATTAATAATCTATCTCTCTCTCGGGAATTTATCCTTCCTTCCTTCCTTCCTTCCTTCCTTCCTTCCTTCCTTCCTTCCTTCCTTCCTTCCTTCCTTCCTCCCTTCCTTCCTCCTTTCCTTGTTTTCTCCCTTCCTTCTCCCCTTTCTTTCCTTCTTCCCTTCCTTCCTTCCTTCCTTCTTTTCTCCCTTCCTTTTCTCCCTTCCTTTTCTCCCTTCCTTCCTTCCTTCCTTCCTTCCTTCCTTCCTTCCTTCCTTCCTTCCTCCCTTCCTTCCTTCCTCCCTTCCTTCCTCCTTTCCTTGTTTTCTCCCTTCCTTCTCCCCTTTCTTTCCTTCTTCCCTTCCTTCCTTCCTTCCTTCTTTTCTCCCTTCCTTTTCTCCCTTCCTTCCTTCCTTCCTTCCTTCCTTCCTTCCTTCCTTCCTTCCTTCCTTCCTTCCTTCCTTCCTCCCTTCCTTCCTCCTTTCCTTGTTTTCTCCCTTCCTTCTCCCCTTTCTTTCCTTCTTCCCTTCCTTCCTTCCTTCCTTCTTTTCTCCCTTCCTTTTCTCCCTTCCTTCCTTCCTTCCTTCCTCCCTTCCTTCCTCCTTTCCTTCTTTTCTCCCTTCCTTTTCTCCCTTCCTTCCTTCCTTCCTTCTTCCCTTCCTTCCTTCCTTCCTCCCTTCCTTCCTCCTTTCCTTGTTTTCTCCCTTCCTTCTCCCCTTTCTTTTCTTCTTCCCTTCCTTCCTTCCTTCTTTTCTCCCTTCCTTCCTTCCTTCCTTCCTTCCTTCCTTCCTTCCTTCCTTCCTTCCTTCCTTCCTTCCTTCCTTCCTTCCTTCCTTCCTTCCTTCCTTCCTTCCTTCCTTCCTTCCTTCCTTCCTTCCTTCCTTCCTTCCTTCCTTCCTTCCTTCCTTCCTTCCTTCCTTCCTTCCTTCCTTCCTTCCTTCCTTCCTTGCTTCCATAAATCATCTTTACACAAAAACTTCATCAACGGGAATTTATAGTTTTTACCGTGAGATACAAATTCTTACTGTGGGGAATTTTTTTGACGGTTTATCGTGAACGGTAAAATATCACCCATTCCTAGTAACGAGTTACATTTACTCTGTTACATTTACTTGAGTAAGTTTTGGGAAATGTTGTACTTTTAGGAGTAGTTTTGAATCACTATACTTTTAACTTTTACTTGAGTAGATTTGTGAAGAAGAAACTGTTCCTCTTACTCCGCTACATTAGGCTACGTTGAGCTGTTACTTTTCTTTTATCCCTTTTATCCACGTACGTGTCAATCTCATGACATCACTGGGTGATTCTTTGGGAAAAATGTTAGTTTTTGCATGTTTTGTCACATTTACACAGACTCAAACACACACAGAGTTTCTATGAGTTCATGTTTGTTCTAGTTCTGCCTGGTTAAAAAAGAAAAGTACAAAGGCTTGAAATTTATTTTTTTTATTCTGTTATTATTTTATTTATTTTCTTATGTATTAAAGTACTTGAATTTACTTTAAGATTATTTTAATTTAAGCTATTTTTTTATAAATTCTAATTTATTTTATTATTTTATTGATTTAATTTGCCTGAAGATGATTATTTTGTACTTTTGTCTGTTTGAATGGTTGTGTTAAAAAAATAAATCAGACGTTACTCAACAGTTACTCAGTACTTGAGTAGTTTTTTCACCAAGTACTTTTTTACTTTTACTCAAGCAATTGACTACTTTTTACTTCTACTTGAGTCATATTATTCTGAAGTAACAGTACTACTTTTACTTTACTTTTTTGGCTCCTCTACCAGCTCTGGTTGTCGTTTCAAGGAGATATAATACAGAAAAAAATGTTTTTAAGTTTGTGCTTGAGGCTTTTTATTTAGGTCACCTCAAAAACTGTATTACAACACAAGCAAAGCACTAATAATAATGATAATAGTACATTTTATTTATATAGGGCTTTTAAAAATACTTTCAAGACCCTTTAAAATGTTAAAAAACTCAAATCAAAATATATTGGTAGTAACAGAAAACCAACATTCACCAAATTCAATGGAGCGAATCAGACGAAGGCGTCTGACTCCGTCCACTGAAATGTGCTGGTGTGATCAGAGCAGTAAAAGAAATGGATGAAATAAGAGCCTTTGTCCTTCTCTTGATAGTTTTTTTTACCACAGCGTGTCATTAGACACTTCACTTCACTCCATTACTCCTTGTTCCTCTGAAATGTGAACATGCCAGTTTGTATGTGATGCAACTGTATGTCATTTGCATGTGATTTCCCTTCGGGGGTTAATAAAGTATTGTTGAACTGATGTGAATAAAAGTGACTGAAATGAATTTGTCTGTGCCGTTTGTGCACGACAGATCCCAGCTATCAGAATCAGAATCAGAATCATCTTTATTGGCCAAACATTGTCCAACAGGGAATTTGACTCCGGTTGTTTCGCTCGCTGTACCCAGATTTAAAAATAGCAAACAGTAAAGTAAATAAACAAATGTAGTAGGGCTGGGCAATATATCGAGATTTTAATCTATATCAATATATTTTCAAACGCGATATGGTACGAGACAATATCGTTTATATAGATTTATAATTTTTTTATTTATTTTTTTAAATAATGTTTTAATGATTTTGATATAGCTTATTTTGTGACAAATTGACTTGAATGTTTTATTTGAGATTTGCACAAAGGTTTTGTTATTTGCACAACTGTCAACCTCAGTGGAAAAGTCTGCCTGTTACTGTCTACATTGTATTAATTACAGTGTATTTTATTGAATTGTTATGCAGGAAAGGGATATTTGTTTTATTTTATTCAAGAAGCATTTTTATTCTATATATGCAGGCAGTTTATTTTTATTTCATTTGTTTTATACATTTTGATATTGTGCAGACCTCTGTTAATAAAGGAACCTGTGTGACATTTGGCACGAGGCTTTGTATTAAAACTGACTGTTTTTTTAAGGGTTTGCCTCAGAAAAAATGAAGCTAACAGAGATGCTAACAGAGATGCTAACAGAGATGCTAATAGAGATGCTAACAGAGATGCTATAATGCTTTGGGGGAAACCCCAATTATGGCACAGAAAAAATATCCATATATATCGAGTATCGCCATTCAGCTAGAAAATATCGAGATATGACTTTTGGTCCATATCGCGGCTCGCCCAGCCCTAAAATGTAGTAAATAAACAATGTAGGCACTTATTAACATATATACAATTAGAGAACTGAAAGGTGCAGCAGTATGAGGTAGAAAAATGACGGCTCTAAGTAAAATAACATATGTACAATTTTTTATTTTTATTTTTTTAAAGTGAAAGGTGCAGCAGAATGAGGCAGAACTGATTGTTGCTGGAAGGTGCATTGTTACAGAATGTGATAGTTACTATTTATTATAATTATAATTAATTATATAATTAACTATAATATGATTATAATTACTGCTATTATTGTTATTGCACAGTGACTGATTACTCTGAGACTTATTGTATTAGGGCTGAAAGATTAAGTGGTTTGTAAATCAAAATCACAATTGTAAGTGATGCAATTAGCCAACTGTGAAGGTCACAATTATGTATGCAGTTCAAAACCAGTTATTTTGGAGTATTGCCCTGCTCTGAAATACAACAAAATGATCGCATTTCAACATCTGCAAAAGCAACAATTGCATGAATGTCATTTTTAAAAGCCTTATTTAATGTATAACAATGAAGTGAAGCTTTACTTTCAAAACACTATATTGCATATTAAATTGCAATATCAGAAGAATCACAATTACATCTTTCCCCCTAAATTGTTCAGCCTTTGTTGTATGATTATTTTATGACCTAAAAGTAGCTATTTTAGAATGTTTTTAATGCATCATTGACTACGTTTACATGCCGTCAAAATTCAGGTTATTGCTAATATTCCGGTTACTGAAACATTGGGAATATTCCGTTTACATGGTATTTTATTTTTATTTTTTTTGGGGGTGGGGGGTTTGACGACCTCCACTGCCAATCCAGGGAAGCAGGAACACGGAGACACAAGTCAAGCACTGGAAATCTGCAACAAAAAAACACAAACAAAATACGAACCGGCACGGAGCCAACCAAAACAATAACAGCAATCGACCTAAATCTTGAGATCTGATTGCAGGTCTGAGCTAAGCTATCGCTACCCGCTACCTAACCCCAAAAACTAGAGAGCCAGCATGCAGGTGAACAAGCCAGTGTGTATGTCTATGTGTGTGTGTGTGTGTATGTATATGATCATGTGTGTGTGTGTGTGTGTGTATGTATATGATCAAGTGTGTGTGTGTGTGTGTGTGTATGTATGTATATGATCATGCGTGTGTGTGTGTGTGTGTGTGTGTGTGTGTGTGTGTGTGTGTGTGTGTGTGTGTGTGTAATAAACCAAACAAAGCCCTACCTGAAGTGTATCTATAGTGGGGGAGGGGGGGGAGCAACCCCGCCACCCGCGAGACCAGAGGCCGACACGGAAGAGCCCGGAACCCCAGGCCACCGGCAACCCCACAGAGGGGAGAAGTAGGAGGGAGGCAACCCACCGCCTGCGAGGCCCCCCCCCCCACCCGGCGGCGGCCGAGGGGGCCCCGGGGGCGGGGCCCCCACGGGCGCGGGAAGAAGCAGCCAGGGATCCCGCGGCGACGGACCGCGACCCAGGCAATCCCCCGGCCACCCGGTCCGGGCCGGACACGCGGCCAGGAGGCCCTCACCCTTCAGGCCAACGACCCCCACCCGGCAGGGGGCCAGCCTGCCCCGGAGAGACAGAGCCGCCCCGGCCACCGACGCGGGCAGGCGCACCCGTCCCCCACGAAAGTGGCCCTCCAAGACCAGAGGGGCGCCCGCCGCAGAGGCAGCAGGGGGGACCGGAGACGGGCCCGGAGAGAGGGAACCCCCCAACAAGGCGACACCCGCGCAGGCCCGACAACGGAGGGCCCCAGACCCAGGCATCCCATTCATTCATCCATTCACCTATCCGATATCTATACTAATAATAATATGATATACTATACATAATAATAATACTAATAATAATAATAATACCAATAATAATAATAATAATAATAATAAACCCATCTTTGTATAAATATATTGATAAATTATTAAGTTTTGATGTCCTGCCAATGGAGGCCCAAATCCTCCATGGCAGGACCCTTCCATACCGCATTCTCACCGACACAGACACACAATCACGCACCGTTTCCCCCTCCCCGGGGGGTTCCAGCACCGCCAGAAGGCACCCAAGGCCGCACGGCGAGCCCCGCCGGGCCCGGGTATCCCGACCCACCTATCCCAGGCCGGTGAGGGAACGCGGGTGATGTGGGACCCCCTCCCGCCCCTGGTGTTGAGTGCGTGTGATTAATGCCATAAAAACAGGGAGGGGGAGGGCCAAGTATCGATTTGACACCGACCCCCCCCCTCCCGAACTACGTGTCCCTGTCAAACGTCTTTATTAAGTGTTGAATGTGCAGTGTCTATTTTGCTGTTAAAACCGTGAGGCGGGAGTGCCGGGCCACGCAGGACAGTGCCCCCCACGACCCGGACCCCCCGCCCTTCGCCTACGTGCGTATGAATCGTGTAGGGGGGGAAGGAGGGGGAGCGGAGGCCGAAGCCAGGAGGCAGGACCAGCAAAGCCGGCCCTGATAAGACACCCGCGTCCCCCCACCGGCCATCCAGTAGACGGGGGCCGGCCCTCCGAGCCGGGCCAGGGCCCCACCGTACCTCCACCGCCCCCGGCGCCGGCGGAGCCCCCAGACGGAGGGGGAAACGGTCCAACATCCTCCCATTCATACTGACAACATAAGACATAGACACCTGGGAATGGTGCCGCCCCGCCGCCGCGCCCGCCCGTGCACCCCCCGGTCAGGGGAGGCCCGATCCCCGGACCCGGCCCCACCCCCCCCCGAGGCCACCCCGGCGGACACCGTCGGTGTTGGACGTTTACATGGTAATTAATCATTCGGGATATCTGGATCAAACCAGCGACGCACAGAGAACATCATGACGCAATTCCCGTCATTTCCGCTTCTTCTTCCTGTATCCAAATTCAAAACAAATGCTGCCATCTACGATGCTACCATCTACAAATGCAGAAATGTTCATATCCTTCATTACATTTATGAAGTGATTAGTCTCCTCCTTGTGAACAGAACATGTGCAGAAAACAAATTATTTTTTTTTTCTTTTCTTTTCTTTTTCTTTTTATTTTTTTATTTATTTATTTATTTTTTATTTATTTTTTATTTATTTTCTTTTTATGTATTTATTTTCTATTCTTTTTTTGTGTAATTAATTCTTATCCTGCTATAATTTTATATCCATTTATTTTTATGTTTCTATGTTGGAGGGGTTAAAAAAAAAGGGAAAAAAAATCTTTGACTTGTGATTTTCTTTTAGTGATACTTGGTACACTACGGTCACTGAATGTAGTGATCTTTCTATTGTTTTTTTTCTTTGAAATAGTTATGAAGATGTATGTACCATTGTTACTTTAGCTATTGATCTCAATAAAAAAATAAATAAAAAAATTAAAAAAAATTAACACATGTGGAAATATATACTTAACAAAAAAGTGTAAAACGTGAAAATACACCTTATATTCTAGTTTCTTCAAAGTAGCCACATTTTGCTGTGATTAATTAATTAGTGTTAATTCATAGTTTTGATGCCTTCAGTGTGAATCTACAATTTTCATAAGTCATGAAAATAAAGACAACTCTTTGAATGAGAAAAAAAAAAAAAAAACCCAGGGGTCATATTCGTGTTTTTAAAAACCCGAATATGAGCAAATTCCGGTTATTCAAAGGGGTTATTGGTGTTTACATGGCCGTGCAAATTCGGGTTATTGCCAATATTCGGGTTTTAAAACTGTTATTGATGCATGGAAACGCAGTCATTGTGGACTATCAAGCACACATTCATAATATTTACACGTGCAGTGAAAAGAAGCTCTACCTTTCACTCTTAAGCCATCGCTCCCGTTTGCCCTCTGCTCTACTTTTCCTCGCTGTAACCCTTGCTCCCTGAAATCACTGAAACTGAAACCCCCGGCATTCACAAGCAGCTCATTTCAGGAGGTTAGTGGTTAAATTGTCCATGTGAATCTGTGGAGCGGAGACACTGGGACCCCCGTCCAGCCCGCCTGATTAAGCAGAACAACAGCAGTCAGTCAGCACACGAGCTCTAGACACCTACCATTACCAGACTGCTCAATGGAGTTGATCATTTGTTCATGTTCTTTTAAAAACAAACAAAAAAGGCATGAATCTTTTCAAAACATGGCTGAACAAAGTAGATATTGACAGTTAAGGAATCAAACACCTTGTCTCTGGGGGTGAGCCGACAAGAAATCTTTCCCCCAGCAACTGTAGGAACTTGTTTGTGGTATGAAGAAGAACACACACACAAAAATGCGACAGGGTTTTTTTTGTGAGGGTCTATCAGTTAAGCTGCTACTCCTGGGAATGTGTGAGTACGGCTGCATTCCTGAGCAACAGTCCTGCGCCGGTGTGTGACAGGGGGAGGCTCGCCCTGGTTACAGGTGAATTAAGCATCTCTTATTAGGGCCCGAGCACTTACAGTGCAAAATCTCTATTGTATCCGTAGGAATTTTTTATTGTCGTTATTCTTTCTTCTGACAAAATGAGGGCCTTTTTTCCCCCTAAACGTGCCCCAAAATTCACCAAATTTTGCACGCAAGCCAGGCCTGGCCAAAAATGTGATATTTAATGGTTTGCATTAATGGGCGTGGCCTAACGGCTCAACAGCCGACACCCCCTAGAAAACTTTGTGCCTCAAGCCCCACAATACGGTTTGATGTACATGCACGAAAATCGGAACACACCTGTATCATGTTGCAACTTAAAGAAAAGTCTCTTGGCGCCATGGCCCAAACCCAACAGGAAGTCGGCCATTTTGAATTAATCGTGTAATTTTGGCGCAATTTATGCCATTCCTTCGGCAGTTAATACGGCCCGAACCGTATCGTGCACCCAGGTGTGTTATACATCAAAATGTTCGTCTCCATCCTGCGACTACGCGCATTACTTTTCTCTTTCAAAAGTGTTACCGTGGCGACGCTAGACGCAAAAAAGCGTTCCCCCCTTCATCTGATTGGTCCATATTTGATAGTTCCCCAAAAGTCACCAAATTTCACGCAAGCCAGGCCTGGCGATAAATTTGATATTTCATGGTTTGCATTAATGGGCGTGGCAAGACGGCTCAACAGCACCCTCTAGAAAAATTTTCTCTGCCATAACTTTTGAACGGGTTGTGATAAAGATGTGGGTGGTGTGATCGGACTCGGTTTTGAGTCCTTGAACATTATTGCTGCAAATTAGCCCCGCCCCTTCATCTGATTGGTCGATATCTGATAGTTCCTACTTTCTGCCATAACTTTTAAATGGTTTGATATAGAGAGTCGTGGGTGGTGTCATCCTCTAAATGTCCAGTTCTGAAGAATCTACATCAAGTCATACAAGCTTCCACTGCAGCCTGAACGTGCACAAGGGTGGAGGACCGTTCATCGCTGCTTGCAGCTTTAATTGTCCTCTTGCAGTCGGCTTGCGTGGACCCCAG
This sequence comes from Cololabis saira, assembly GCF_033807715.1. Taxonomy (NCBI): domain Eukaryota; kingdom Metazoa; phylum Chordata; class Actinopteri; order Beloniformes; family Belonidae; genus Cololabis; species Cololabis saira. The sequence goes on along the minus strand of NC_084595.1, from coordinate 5,051,591 downwards.
CAGCCTGAGACCGGCAGCTTTCATTTTTTTAAAGCTGCAGCTGCAAAACGTTGTGCTGCCAGACACGGTTTGCTGTCAATCACAGAACGATCCAATGATGGAGTCCAAACTGTGCAGGGCTTGAGGACTCCAAAATATATATATATATATATATATATATATATATATATATATATATATATATATATATATTTATTAGGGTTGGGACTTTATCGCATTAATTACGATTAATTAATTACAGAAAAATAACGCGACATAAAAAAAATTACGCATTTAATCGCAATTTACTTTTGCACTCCAAACAGTGCGGAATGTTTTCATTGCACGAGTTCCCGGTAGAAGTTACCCGTTTAATTTTACTAAACAAAAATAAATGTGTTTAAGACATAGTAAGTTTACAAAAAGTCCTGAAAAAGCTTGAATATAGCTAACTTGAATTTAAGTTTGTGCCTTGTGGACGATGCAATCATATTCCTATTATTCATATTGCACTTTATTTTAACACTCAGTTATCAAAATAAACACAATTTTGTTGTTTAAGCTCATTTATGTGTCAATTCAATGATTCAGTCGTATACCAAAATGCATTTCAACTGAAAAATGTTGCTTCTCGTGTCAAATATTGATATGCAATTAATTAATTACAAAGCCTCTAATTAATTAGATACATTTTTTTAATCAAGTCTCACCACTAACATATATGTATATATACATATATGTATATATATATATATATATATATATATATATATATATATATATATATATATATATATATATATATATATATATATATTTAAAAAGTGAGTATAATGGCCACTTTCCCCTTCCTCTGTTTTCATCAGCATTTCCATCTCTGAACCGGCCCAAACAAAGGCTCTGTTGTTGTGACTGCATGTGAGTCGCCCACAAACCCAAACACAAACCCAAACACAAACACGCAGGAGCCCAGGAGAGAAGGAAGAAGATACTGTAAACAAACAAGATGGTGGCGGGGTGTCAGTCAAATCTGTTCACAAGGACCCGGAACGTTTTCTTACCAAAGCAAGGAGGGGCCGAGCAAACAAGCATTCGTCAGGGTCGTGTTTCTCGCATTAAATACAATATTCACTTTAAATCAAAAAGAATTATTGTCCACCTGTAGCAGATCTGATCTTTTAAGTTAAATATGGCTCCTCTACAGACGTTTCTGCATCAGTTTGATACAGATAAGAAGCCTCTAAGGAGTGGCCGAGCAGATAACAAAGAGCCAGATGAATGTTCTGTGCCTTCTCCCTCCTCATTAAATATGGATACTTTAGTCACTAACCGCGGTCCAGGTCTACTTTAGACCAGAGGTCACTAACGGGCCATCCAGACCTATAATCAATACATTACTGAGGGTTTCTAGATTTTCTCTTACTTTTTCTCACTGAATGACAGAAAGTCTAGGCATACGATTATAAGAGGGAAAGAAAGAGAAACTGTAAAACTGTTCGAGAGTTAAGATGTGTTTATATTCATTTATTATAAAAATGTGTTGAGACAGTTAACAATATTTATTATTTATGATAGAGCTTACATTTGGTATTAAACAGGTTATTTTTGTAAAAATGATATATATTTATTTATTTATACAAATTAGTGTAGAGTATAAAGCGTAAATACAGGCATATAATTTATGTTTAGTTGTGGAAAGGGGGTGGGATTAAATAAGTTAATACTTCCTTCCACTCCTTTTCGAACATGTAACTGAAATATGTTTTTTGATGTTTTTTTTTTCTTTATGTGGCGGAATGCCCACCTGGATTTGTTTCTCTTATTTTTTTTCTTGTTTTTTTTTATATATACATGTTCGAAATAAATAAAAACGAACGAACGAACGAACAAAGAAAAAGGTAAATTTGGTATTTTATTTTTTATTGCAGTCCTTCTTTAACCTAATAAGAGAAAACTAAATACGATATGTGTAGTTCAATGCACATTTATATTTCAATGTTAAGTGACAGTGAATATTTTTGAGTTTTACTTTGTTTAATTTAACAGTCAGATGCCAATGTTGATACAACTATGAGGCTACTTGAATATCTATCTATCTATCTATCTATCTATCTATCTATCTATCTATCTATCTATCTATCAATTAGGAATGGGCGATATTTTACCGTTCACGATAAACCGTCCAAAAAATTCCCCACGGTAAGAATTTGTATCTCACGGTAAAAACGATAAATTCCTGTTGATGATGTTTTTGTGTAAAACTGATTTATGGTTCTGCGTTAAATCCACGCAGGAAGGAAGGAAGGAAGGAAGGAAGGAAGGAAGGAAGGAAGGAGAGAGCAGGAAAAAAGGAAGGAAAGAAAGAAAGAAAGAAAGAAAGAAAGAAAGAAAGAAAGAAAGAAAGAAAGAAAGAAAGAAAGAAAGAAAGAAAGAAAGAAAGAAAGAAAGAAAGAAAGAAAGAAAGAAAGAAAGAAAGAAAGAAAGAAAGAAAGAAAGAAAGAAAGAAAGAAGGATAAATTCCCGTTGATGAGGTTTTTGTGTAACAAACATGGCGGATCTGAGAGTGAGATAGATTAATAGTTAAAAAGATGGAGTTCAATTGGTATTTTTTTTATCGTTATCGGGATAAATGCCAGAAATTATCGTGATACATTTTTTAGTCCATACCGCCCATCCCTACTAACTAACTATCTATCTAATCTAATCTAATCTAATCTAATCAATCAATCAATCAATCAATCAATCAATCAATCAATCAATCAATCAATCAATCAATCAATCAATCAATCAATCAATCAATCAATCAATCAATCAATCAATCTATCTATCTATCTATCTATCTATTGATGTTCTGGTCCTTCGCTTGAGTACATTTTCTCTAACCGGACCTCTTAAAGTTTTAGTTGAATACCCCTGCTTTAGACAAAAGAAAAAAATCAGATTCACAGAACTGAGTTATTTTCCAAGTGTGCATAATAGGGCTGTGCGATTAATCGATTTTAAATCTAAATCGGATTTATTAATCAAGACGATGTTAAAAAAAGGAAAATCGGAAAATCGATTTTCCTTTTTTGCAGCTGCATTACAGACAGAGCTCGTCTAGTCATCTTTGTTTGGTCAAGAAAATTGTAAATGTTGTCACTTTACTAAACTCAAGGAGGATTTACAGTATCTTTCAATTGCACTTCATTCCCAATAGGGAAATTTGTTTGCTATTTTTCTTTAAAAATAAAGATAAAATATTTGAAACAATTTATTCCATTTTCTTTTGTAGTTTTACCAAAAAAATCGAAATCGAAATCGGGTTTTCAGAGAAAAAAATCAGGATTTTATTTTTGTCCAAAATCGCCCAGCCCTACTGCATAACATCGCATGTCACGGACGAGGCAGAATAACTGCGGCCGACTGATTAATTAAACCCGAGCTGGATACGGGAGCCAGTGGGAAGAGGCCGGAGAGGACGAGCTGCTCCTGCTGGCCCCGAAAAAGATAAGACAGCTCTGGGTAATCCGACTCTAAGTCCACGGATAAAGGCAGTTTGTCTCTTCTTGGGCCGTCTGTCCACACCTACTGGGTAATTAGGCATAATTATGAGAGAAAGGTCCGCTTCCCCTTCATGTTATTAAATAAGAGCCAGCCCGGTCGGCCAAGGATCTCTCAACGCCAGCGAGGGGCTGGCGACCTTCAGATCAAACACAGTTACTATCTGTGCTCTCCACTCCCCTCGGCAGCATCGCCGCACATATGAGGGCTCGAGGAAGGAGGAGATGGAGAGTGTATTTGTTATGATATGGGGCATCAAAGTTTTCTTCTTCTTCTTCTTCTTTTTTTTTTAAGTAAAAGGGATGGGGAAGTCCTCGCCTGCATTCTTTGCTTGAGCAGGTATCATGTGGTCAGCAGCTTCCCACCTTGTCAAATTCTGCCATTGATAAATCAGAGCAGGGAGGGCGGGACATGCGGATCACAGGAGTGTATTATAGAAGCTTTAGAATGCCCGGGCTTCACAGGAGCCATTATGGAGGCATGGGATCCCCAGATCCTGTGTTCTGATATCCGTCTCATCAAATATGAGATCGGAGCTGCGTGATGAAAACCCCAAAAAAGATTACACACGACTCAAAAGCTCCATTCTAGATGTATGTCTCCCAATGACACGCCGACAACTATAACCTTTCAGATTCTATATATTTCCCCGGTACATCTGGGCTGATAGACGTGAACTTAAATTAAAAAACCCACTGACGGAAAAGGAAATAAGGGTAATTAAAGCTGCAGGCAGCGAAGAACGGGCCCTCGCGCGTGCAATTTTCACCAATAAAAGGTCAAGGACTCAAAACTAAGTCCGATGACACCACCCACGACTCTTTATGGGAAACCATTCAAAAGTTATGCCAGAAAGTAGGAACTATCAAATATGGACCAATCAGATGAAGGGGGGGGGGGGGGGGCGCGCTTTTTGGCGTCTAGCGTCGCCATGGTAACGCTTTTGACTGAGAAAAGTAATGCGCGTTGTCGCAGGATGGAGACGCACATTTTGATGTATAACACACCTGGGGGCACGTTACGGTTCGGGCTCTGAAGCGGCTGAAGGAATGGCATACATTTCGCCAAAATGACACGATTAATTCAAAAAACCCGAAAAAAACCCGAAACACACCCGAAAATAAACCCGAAAAAAACCCGAAACACACCCGAAAATAAACCCGAAAAAACCCGAAACACACCCGAAAAAACCCCGAAACACACCCGAAAATAAACCCGAAAAAAAACGAAAAAAAACCCGAAACACACCCGAAAATAAACCCGAAAAAAACAGAAAAAAACCTGAAACACACCCGAAAATAAACCCGAAAAAACCCGAAACACACCCGAAAAAACCCCGAAACACACCCGAAAATAAACCCGAAAAAACCCCGAAACACACCCGAAAATAAACCCGAAAAAAAAACGAAAAAAAAAACGAAACACACCCGAAAATAAACCCGAAAAAAACAGAAAAAAACCTGAAACACACCCGAAAATAAACCCGAAAAAACCTGAAACACACCCGAAATAAACCCGAAAAAAAACGAAAAAACCCCGAAACACAACCGAAAATAAACCCGAATAATCCCGAAACACACCCGAAAATAAACCCGAAAAAGCCAGAAAAAAACCTGAAACACACCCGAAAATAAACCCGAAAAAACCTGAAACACACCTGAAAATAAACCCGAAAAAACCCGAAACACACCCGAAAATAAACCTGAAAAAACCCGAAAAAAACCCGAAACACACCCGAAAATGAACGAGAAATTTTCTAGGGGGCGCTGTTGAGCCATTAGGCCACTCCCATTAATGCAAACCATTAAATATAAAATTTTTCGCCAGGCCTGGCTTGCGTGTAAAATTTGGTGACTTTTGGGGCACGTTTAGGGGGAAAAAAGGCCCTCCTTTCGTCGGAAGAAAAACGAGAAAAACAAAAACTCCTACAGATACAATAGGGCCTTCGCACTGTGCTCGGGCCCTAAAAAAACCCACTGATGACGACTACATCAGACTTCAGCTTTTACTCAGTCCACGTTTACACATAGCCGGGTATTTACAAAAATGGATATTTCCCCCTCTACGTTTTGAAAAAATTCCATCGTTTACACAAGATCGTTTTCAAAATCTCTTCGTTTACACGAATCCGCATAAATACGCTGTTAACGTCATGCCAGCCAATCAGAATCCTGGAAAAAACATCAACAAATGACACGTGTAACTTCCAGTTAAGGCTGATTTGTGGTTCAGCGTTACACCAACGCAGAGCCTACGGCGTAGGGTACGCGGCGACACACACCGTACGGCGCGCATCGCCGCGTACCCTACGCCGTAGGCTCTGCGTCGATTTAACGCGGGACCATAATTCAGGCTTTACTTCCAAGACGGAACGAGAGTCTTTGGTTTGGAGTGACAGAGAAGTGGAGTTACTTTTAAGTGTCTTTAGAATATAAAACAGGTAAAATACAAGAAAATATTGACGGTGGCCAAACTAATTGTAAACACAGGTCGCACAAATGACGCTGGTGACGTTTCTGTCTCATAATGTGACGTTCTGAAGCCTAAATCTCCGTTTTCCTCTGTTTAGACGCAAACGTGAAAACAGAGTTTTTGAAAATCTCCGCTTTGGCCGGAGTTTTCAGAAATGATCGTTTTTAGTGACTTTGAGCTCCGTTTTCGTGTAAACGAACGGCCAAAACGCATGAAAACACCTCCGTTTTTGCTCCGTGTAAACGGGGCCTCAGTCTGTCATTTATAAAAAGCAATAGTCTTATCTTTCCCTGCTTTGCAGTGACAGCCCGTTGTGGTATTTCCACCTTGGTGGCGGATCGCTGCTCTGCAACCATTCATAAGCCCTTCTGCCCTAACCCTCCCCCAAAGAACACAGGGCCCTGTGGGAGGAAAACAATGTGCCAAATAGAGAGCAAAGGCCATTCTAAAAGTCCAGTTAGAAAAACAGCATGGGAAGTGGCGAGGAAGACACACGCCCTTTATTGTGTCTTGGTTTAGGGTATCTAGACTGGACAAACAGCTCAGAGTCAGATAGAGGCTGAAGTCAGACACAAGTGCACCAACACCCACTGTCAGTCACAGATCCAATGAGCGGGAAGAGGGAGCATTGTTCGCGTGAATGGCGTGAATGCTAAGCAGGGGCCATTGCAGATAAGGGCTCAATGCCTTGTGGGTGTCATTGAAGCACGAGCTGATGGAGCACCGTGTCACAGGTCCTGATTTAGGAGGTTCCGACTGTGTTGAACAGGTACCGGGAGTCTTATCTGTTTGCATTATCACCCATTTCCTCCATGAAGTCATTTACCTGGACACTACGGGACAAAAGGGACACAAGAGGGTTGACAGCTTGAGTGTCATCATACATCAGCACGCGTTCTGGGTGTGATGGCCTTTTGGATACGTGGGGATTTTTCTGTCAATACAGCAAAGACACCAACACAAGTAAATGTTTCTTGTGCTGTAATCCCAAAAAAGACATAATGCAACAGGGGATAAGGAAAGCAGGAAGAAACAAGGGTCACAGGACGTCAGAATGACAGCGTGCCTGTTGCAGCCGTAAGTCTTTGGGACGGGACGGCTTACTGACTCAGCAAAGAACTATGGAAAGTTTAAAAGAATCCAAACTATTTGTACATAGTGAACAGTTTCTGGAGTTCAACTAGTGTTCTTCTGTCACTTGGAGGAAGTTACACAATATCCAGAACCCTACACCTTTACCTGCAAGCTATCGTCAACATTATTGATGGCATGAGTATTCTGGGAGCATTCCACTAAAAGCTTGAAAAGTTTTTGGAATAGCAACCTTATTATACAAATTACAGTTCAAGCTAAAACTGAGAATATTTTGAAGTTCAGAATGTTGGCATGGATATGAGTTAGCAAATTAATAATAAACAAGACTAACAATTACAGGACATGTGTTGGTCTTATTAACAGCGTGTGCAGAAGATCAAGAGGACTTTGCTGATTTTTTTTCTATGGTTACAATAATTGTTTTAGGGCTGCAACTAACGATTATTTTAATAATCAATTAATCTGTCGATTATTTTTTCGATTAATCGATGAATCGGATAAAAAAAAAGCATTAAATTCCAACTATTTGAAAACAGAACTGACAGTGCAAATTCACAATGCAGATAATGTTCAGAAAGTTCACAAACAGGTTGCTCCTTGAACATCCCTGAGCTTTTAAAGCATTGATTAAAAAAAAAACCTAAATGGACTAACACAGAAAACATACACATGTATGCTTTACATCTGCCAAATATATAAAAATAAAGTGCACAAAAGAGGTATACTTTGTTTAAAAGGGGCCTGAGCTGTCAGAACAATAAATAAATTATAAAGAATAAAGAAAAATACAAATCAGAAACAGGATTTGTTTGAACATCACAATTTGTTCTCTCACTGCCTTCACTCAAAAAACTAAGGATCTTACCAAGAAATGTTCTTATTTCTAACCTAAAAATGCCATTACACCTGATAACACACATCACTTAAAAGGTTAGCTGTTTTTCCCACGTGTTTCAATTGAACTTTCATTTGTGTCAAGCAAATTTTAAGTTCTAGTTAAGTTTTAAGTTAAAGTCTTGATAAGATTTTGAGTTTTGGCAGTGTTAAAAATAAAATTATGAGACCTGTATTGGAGCACATTTTCTTTTAGTTCTTCTTTTAGTTTTACACAACGAATCGATAATGGAATTCGTTGCCAACGCTTTTAATAATCGATTTTTATCGATTCGTTGTTGCAGCCCTAAATTGTTTATTATTATTTGACACTTTATCCGTGCATCAATTGGATAATGATCATTTGGACATTCAAATATAACATTCATAAATAGTCAATCAAGTGTTAAATAAAAATATTGAATTCAATGTTTCTTAGTAAAAAGCTGGATTCAATTAATATATTTAGCAAGATTCTGATTTTTTTTCTTTTCTATTTAGTCAAATTTCCACATTAAGGTTCAGGAAACATACATGCACGTAATCAAAACATTAAAATACTACTAAAACCTATCAATCTCCCATAATAATACACTTTTATACATGCTGTACCGCTCACATTCTCAAACAGCCTTGTCTTACGAAATGTAAGCTCCAAAACTTTTAGATACAATGTATTTTAGGAGATATTGATTAAATGGCCACAAACAAATTAATAAACACTATCCAGCTTCTAATCCAAACATCAGACATATTTCCTCTCTCCTGTCACCATGAATGCAACTTTATTTAACCATTATACCATTATAATAATAATAATAATCTTATTTAGCAGTGTGAGTTCAGTGTGTGAATATTTATAAATACAGGTTAAATGATCAGTGAATGGGGGTAGGACTAAATAAGTTTACACTTCTTCCTACTCCTTTTTTGTCACATGTAAATCAAGATAGCAAGTTTTAAAGGATGAAATTCTTTGTTTTGTTGTTTAGTTTTCTTAAACTTCTCTTGTAGCAGAGAAGGGATGACACTTTTTAAATATGCAGACGACATGGCATTGGTTGCCCACATGACTGGTTCTGATGCCCTGACTCAGTACCAGCAGGCCGTCAGCGACCTGGTCCAAACCTTCACTGAGAACTCACTCCAGCTGAACATTGCCAAAACAAAAGGAGCTGTGCTGTGGAGGCGGAAGCAAGGCAGCAATAACGCCATCTCTTTTCCAGCCACTCAGCATCCAGGAGCAGCTGGTAGAGCAGGTCCAGTCCTTTAAATACCTGGGGACTGAGATCGACACATGTCTGTCCTTCACACAGCATACACACTTTATCTACAAGAAGGCACAACAGCGTCTCCACCTGCTGAGGAATCTAAGGACATTCAATATCAGCAAAGACATTTTAATTCTGGTTTACCATTCACTCATTGAATCCATTCTTACATTCAACATCTCATCCTGGTACAACTTGCTCACCATCAAACACAAAACCAGACTCTCACGAATAATAAACCAGGCCAGCAAAATATGCAGATCACAACACACCCCCCTGTCTGATCTTTACAACCGCTCTGTGATCAGGAACTCTGATCACAGAAGACCCCTCTCATCCTCTCATCCCCTTCACCACTCATTTCAACTACAACCGTCAGGCAGAAGGTATAAAATCCCACTGGCCCGGAAGAACATTTACAAAAAGTCATTAATTCCATCTGCCACTATCAAATAGATTGTTGCACTTTTAAGAGGCACTGTCATGTCTGTTTTAACTTATTTACTGTTTTTTAACGTATTTATTATTTTTATATTGTAACGTGTCCTTATGGGAATGTGTGAATGTGGTTGTGAGCCCTGTCCAAGAAGAATTTCTGTCACCATTGGGACAGACAATAAAGTATTCTATTCTATTCATTCACTCTCATGAAGTGTTTTTTTTTTACATGTACAAAAATAAAATAAATCGAAATCAAATTAAAAAAAAAAAACAAAAAAAAACGGGCCTTCAAACCAATAAAAGGAAAAGCACTGAGGAGAAATTGAGATTTGTTAAAAACAAGGCTCATAAAACCAGTGTAGTTAAATCTGTTCATGTCTCTATAAGATGAGCAATAACAGATCATGTTTGAGCGTTAACAGCCAGGCTGGAGCCAAAACATAAGCTGAACTTTGCACTTGAACTACAAACTATTCCCTAAATAAACGAATGAGAGTTTGGTTTTAAAAGAAACACGTGATAATGAGTGTAAATACAGTTAGCAGCAGGCTAGCACCTTCCCAGTGCTGGCTCCTCAACAAACTACACGTCTTTTAGCGGGTATTGTTAGTACACAATAGGAAAAAAAAGACAAAGAAGAAGATGCTTTTACAAAATCTCACAAAATACCGTGTCAGTGTGACAGCGGTGCTCTCGGAGTTGCCATGGGAACCGGAGCAGAAGTGAAGGAAGAGCACGCTGGATGGAAGGACCCCAATCTGCAGCTGCAGCTGTCCGCGGACCTGCCTGAACAAAAACACGGTCTCCTTTTCTCCACGGCTGCTCATGATATTTTTAATTAAACATAGGCCCTTTAATATTATTATAATATATATATTATATTATATATATATATATATATATATATATATATATATATATATATATATATATATATATATATATATATATATATATTATATATATATTATATATAATATTATTATTGAATATTCAGCCCTCTTTTAACTGTTAGGATGGATCAAACCGCCCTTATGTATTCACTTAAGCATATTTAAACCATTAAATTACCTTAACAATACAGGTAATCAATCAATATTCCTTCAGTAACATAACTTTAACCTCAAACAATTAAATAAAAGACACATTTAATGGTGTAAAACACTGTTACTGCTCTGCTACAGTATCACATGTAGGGTGGCCATTTCCACAACACCAAAAAGGAGGACACTTTGCCGCATTTAGTGAGAAAAGAAAAAATTGCAACATACAACTCTAGTGTACTACCCACTACAATATAATTTACAATACCACAGTGATTCTGAGGTACGCTGTTCATCACAAGACAATTTTATCTATCATATATCATGTATGTGTAAGTGAAAGGTGAAAAGTCTTTGTTCACACTATTTTAATTTATTCAATACATTCATCATTCAAAGTGCAGTACCAGTACAGCAGAACATGTATGGTCTGAAATGTGCAAATAATAAATGTACATAAAAATAAATAAATGTTTCAAAAAAATAAATTCAGGTTCTTAAATAAATAAAAAAAACTTCAAAGTGCACCTGTTTTGAAAGCATATTTGGCATTAAATTGACATAAAAAAATAAATGAATGCAAAAAATACACATTCCAGGTCTTAACAAGCATAAAGAACATTTGTTTTACTGTATGTAAACAACAAAAGACTGAGAAAAAACACCATGTAACAGGTGAATATCGACCTGAAAAATTTGTAAAAAATGTAACGTATTTGTGCGTGTGCAGCAGTCCACCTTTTTTTTTAACTGATTTGTCCTCAGTATCCTGTTCTCAGTTTCCTGTTCTTAGTCCATGTTCCAGACCAGATATCAGTACCACTAAAGGTGACCAAACTTACTTATGATTTTTGAAAAGATCCATGTTTATAGATGATATTTTGGTATGAAAACCTTCCTGAGTGGCAGCTCATAGTTATCAGCAAATGAAGTTACCCACCCCCTTCAGGTTCATTGATGATTCTAAATTGGGTGTATTATACATTTCCTGAATCCTTATTGTCCTGTGAGTATTCACGTTTTTCTATTTTTTTTTTTTTTTGTATTTTGTGTCTAATGTTGTTTCTAAAACTAAGCTGGTTCCTTATCTCATTGTTATGTCCTTTATGTCGTGTATTTGCAGATAAACACCAGTTTGTGACATTAGTGGCTGTTATAGTTTCATAGGAGCTTAATGATGCTCTTCTAGTTTAAGGCTCACAATGACCCGTAACAATGATATATTAGGGGTATATTATACATTTCCTGAATCCTTATGGTCCTGTGATTATTCCAGTTTTTGTATTTTGTATCTCTGTTGTTCCTACATAACACAGGGCTAAAAGATATATATCTTTTAGGCGAAAATGGTGTAAAAATGTGTGTTGTTTATAGTTTAAAGAGCTGCAGTGACCTCTGTGTTGATCAGAAAGATTCTCATCTTAGCTTGAATGAATGCTTAAAAGGTCCCGTTTAAAATGATACCAAAGACAATATTGTGAAACATTGACAGATTTCCTGTACATGAGTCTAAACCAGGATATGCAGCAGCATCTAAAATGTAATTTTCTGAAGGAGGTTTTAACTTCATGATCTGATAACTATGATCCAGCTGCCACTCAGGAAGGTTATCGTACCAGAATATCATCTACAGACATGGATCTTTTCAAAAATTATAAGTAAGTTTGGTCACCTTGAGTGATGCTGACCAGTGAAATTTTGGGGGGGGGGGCGTTAAAAAGTCCACGTTTTCGCATTAAAAAGTGCACATTTACGCGTTAAAAAGTACACGTTTTTGGTTAAAAAGTGCACGTTTTCAAGTTAAAATGTGCACGTTTTCACGTTAAAATGTGCAAGTTATCGTGTTAAAAAGTGCACCATTTTGCGTTAAAAAGTGCACGTTTTCGCGTTAAAAAGTGCACGTTTAGGGGTTAAAAGTGCACGATTTTGCTGTAAAAAGTGCACGTTTTCGCATTAAAAAGTACACGTTTTTGGTTAAAAAGTGCACGTTTTCACGTTAAAATGTGCAAGTTATCGTGTTAAAAAGTGCACGATTTTGCATTAAAAAGTGCATGTTTTCGCGTTAAAAAGTGCACGATTTTGCGGTAAAAAGTGCACGTTTTCGCATTAAAAAGTGCACATTTTCGCGTTAAAAAGTGCACGTTTTTGCGTTAAAAAGTGCACGTTTTCACGTTAAAAAGTGCACGTTTTTGGTTAAAAAGTGCACGTTTTCACGTTAAAATGTGCAAGTTATCGTGTTAAAAAGTGCACGATTTTGCATTAAAAAGTGCATGTTTTCGCGTTAAAAAGTGCACGATTTTGCGGTAAAAAGTGCATGTTTTCGCATTAAAAAGTGCACATTTTCGCGTTAAAAAGTGCACGTTTTCGCGTTAAAAAGTGCACGTTTTCGCGTTAAAAAGTGCACGTTTTTGGTTAAAAAGTGCAAGTAACCAGCAACTAGTGGAATCATAAAAAGCACCTCCTTAACCCAGTGTTTAAACCTCTACTGCATAAGAACCCGCCTCCGAGCCATCAGTGTTTAAAAAGCTACGGCATTTAACTGCAAGATAGTAAGTTGTGCGTCTGAGTGTTATTCCAAAAACAGCGATTACAGGATCGGGGTCAACGTTGACACCCCGTATGTGAGATATAGCCTCAAAAATCTTTGTCCAAAAGCTGTTCAGAGACCTGCAGAGACCTGCATGACCAACACATACGACCCAGCGTAGCCGGGCCACATGCAGGGTTGGTATCAGGATATATTCTGGACAATTTCTCGTTTGAATAGTGTAATCGATGCCCAACTTTGAATTGAATAAGGCCATGCCTGATGCAGAGACGTGTGGTGTGGATAGTGTGCCATGTCTCATCAGAACTACGAGACATTCTGCCTTAAAAAGAAGTACAAAAAAACCTTTCAAAGCCTCATAATACCTGCAGGGACAGGGAAGCCTTTATTTTTCTCATCGTTGTCAGTCTAATTGAGAAACAGAGACAGAGAAAACACTGGACTCTAATCCACAGAGCACACAGTCCTCTTTCATGGGAGAAACCCTTATTTGTCCATTCCTATCCTGGAGAAAGCGACTTTCAAGCTCGGCTTGGTCTGAGCTGGAAGATTAGCTGAAACTAGAGTGTTTTAAACCTCTTCTGCGGACTTGGATTAGAGTCAGTCAATCCACCTGCAGTCCAAAATGAAACAATACAAAGTACAGGTGGCTGAGTAGGGGGGGGTGCATGTGCATACCATGCAGAGATGTGGAAACCTAAATAATCTGTCATTCCAACCATCAGAAAAATCCTAAAAGAAAGAATTTTCTGAAAACACAAGAGAGAGAAACCCTGAGGAGATAAATATTCTGGCAAGGAAATTCAGTCCTAGTGTTTGCAGTAGAAACATTACTTGTCATTAGGGCTGGGCGGTATGGACTAAAAAATGTTTCTTTCTTTCCTTTTAGGCTCATTTCTTTCTTTTTCTGGCTCATATCTTCATATCTTCCTTCCTTCTTCCCTTCCTTCCTTCCTTCCTTCCTTCCTTCCTTCCTTCCTTCCTTCCTTCCTTCCTTCCTTCCTTCCTTCCTTCCTTCCTTCCTTCCTTCCTTCCTTCCTTCCTTCCTTCCTTCCTTCCTTCCTTCCTTCCTTCCTTCCTTCCTTCCTTCCTTCCTTCCTTCCTTCCTTCCTCCCTTCCTTCCTTCCTTCCCTTCCTTCCTTCCTTTTCTTCCTTCCTCCCTTCCTTCTTTCCTTCCTTCCTTCCTTCCTTCCTTCCTTCCTTCCTCCCTTCCTTCCTTCCTTCCTTCCTCCCTTCTTTCCTTCCTTCCTTCCTTCTTCCCTTCCTTCCTTCCTTCCTTCCTTCCTCCCTTCTTTCCTTCCTTCCTTCCTTCCTTCCTTCCTTCCTTCCTTCCTTCCTTCCTTCCTTCCTTCCTTCCTTCCTTCCTTCCTTCCTTCCTTCCTTCCTTCCTTCCTTCCTTCCTTCCTTCCTTAAATCAGTTTTACACAAAAACATCATCAACAGGAATTTATCATTTTTACCGTGAGACACAAATTCTTACCTTGAGGAATTTTTTTGACGGTTTATCGTGAACAGTAAAATATCACCCATTCCTACTTAGAAAAATAGTCCATGGAGGTTGATTAGGAATAATTTACTAATGAGATAGCTTAGTTAGTTAGTTAATATTTATCACAAGCATAAAAATCAACAAACAAGATAACAAACATCCACAGGTTTTTCTTTGGTCAACATTGTGATTATTTTGACTGAAAAGGTCTGGGCTTGAAGCAGAAAGATTATCTTCCCACCTTTTAACAGAATAAAATATGCAAAAAGAACAAATGAAGTATCATGAGGCTACACAAAATAATAATAATAATAACAACAATAATGATATAATAATAATAATAATAATAATAATAATAATAATAATAATAATAATAATAATAATAATAATAATAATAATAATAACAGCTGTAATAACTGTAATAATAGTAATAGTAATAATAATGATAGCTCTGAAAACAGAAAGTGAAAAGATGCTAAAGAAACCGACAAAACCAATTTAGGTTGTTTAGTTTAGTTTATTTTGTTTTGGTCATTTACATTTTGAGATGTTTGCATATGCACACTGTATATGTATACACACAGGTATAAATATATATATTATATGTACACTTTTTTTTTTTTTTTGACCAAAAAGGTATAGGCTGAAGCCTCATGGGTTATTTTCCCTATCCTTTTCAACAAAAGGCAGAACTACAGAAACAAAAAGATACTAATAAGAAGAAAACGAAACAAATGAACAAAACAAAGAAAATGAACAAAGAAGAGAAGAAAATAAATGTGATCACTCACGATTGAGGATAGCTGCAGGAGGAAAGTTGCGTAATTTAGACAGTTTAATATGAAGATAATTTATATTAGTGTTCTATATTTATCTATTATTTTAGATTTATAATTTTTTTTTAATTTGTAAATTGAGCTACTTTTTTTTAGTTCCTCATCCAGGCGGTTCCACAGTTTCACCTTCAACACTGATACACCTTGACATTTTTTTTGTTCTTGGCCATTTCTGCTCAAAATGCCATAGCCTTTTAGGTTGTGCCTGCTTCCCCTCACCTGGAACAATTCCAGGACACAGCGTGGAAATGAGTTGTCATTTCATCTCATGCATGTGTATCGTGTTTATACATCAAATCCTACATACTATCATGCATATGTTCATACCGGTACACACCCACACACAAGCACACACACACCTACACGCATAGCTCCATAGCTCAACAACAAGAGCATTTAATCAGGAACATGACATGATGAGTCTCAGTTGAAGATCTGCAGTAACTTCAAATCAATTAGTGCAAGTGGAGGAGCCGGACACTCACCCCTCTGCAGGAGGTGGAGGAAAGAGCGTCCTGTCCATCCTGGACAGATACCGTTGCATAAACTGTCATGAATTATTGCTGGTATATCACGTTACCCATGAGTTTGGCAGGTGTGTGGCGATGCTGGGGTGCCCGTGGGGAGCGTGTGGTCTCCCCGTGTGTGTGAGGGGGATGAGAGGGTGAGGATACCTGGCTCGGGCTGTATCTGGGGGGGATGAGAGGGTGAGGATACCTGGCTCGGGGTGGATACGGTGTCATCCATCGCTGCATCCAAACCCCCGTCCAGACCAGGGCAGGTCGCCTTACAGCTCATCTCCAAATTAGAAACAACTGCAGGATTGTTGAGCCGCATTCTGTAATAACGGTGCATTTTGTAATAAACGTCCAAAATGTCCAAAAAACTTTTTCATTTCATTTTGTAATAAACCCGCATTTTGTAATAGATTTTGCCACATTTGCCACAGATTTTTCACCTGTTTCAAGTAAATTTTCACTTGAAATAAGTAGAAAAATCCGCCAGTGGGACAAGATTTATCTTCTCATTACAAGCAAAAAAATCTTGTTCCACTGGCAGATTTTTCTACTTATTTTAAGTGAAAATCTACTTGAAACAGGTGAAAATTGTTGTTTTTTCCAGTGATGAGTCTTAAAATTAGACATTTTAACTAGAAATAAGCAAATATTCTTGTTAAGATTATGAGTTTTTGCAGATGGACTGCACACTGAGCCATGACAGCTTTGTTGAGCCGCATTTTGTAATAACGGTGCATTTTGTAATAAACGTCCAAAATGTAATAACTTTTTAATTTCATTTTGTTTTTTAAGATTATTATAAAATGCACTTGCAACTTTTTTATTTTCTAGGAAATGTAATAACATGGTGCATTATGTAATAATACCTATTATTATTATTTCTTTTAACAATGAATTCATACAAGAGTGACTTTTTTAGTTTTTTTTATGCAATTTCCCTTAGAGCTATGTAGCCCAATAAATCTATGTATAAAACTCCAAATATAACTTTAGTTTCCTATTTGAAGTTTGGACTTATATAGGCCAATAACAAACAAATAAACTATGCTTTAGAATTGTTATTACATAATGCACCATGTTATTACATTTTCTAGAGAATAAAAAAATTTGCAAGTGCATTTTGTAATAATCTTCTCAAAATGTAATAACTACGGTGGCCGAGACCCGCCATTGCTGAAAATAAAAGTAACGCTGCAAACAGAAACAAACGCTGCTGCAAATAAAAGAAACGCTGCAAATAAGATAAACCCCGCTGCAAATAAAATAAAAAAACGACGCAAATAAAAAAGCCACAACGGAAGTGAGTTACCGGGGACTATTTTTGCTGATGCACAGGTGTTGCACGTTAGAAATTACACGTAGCGACGTTGAACACTAACCTTTTCACTTATTTTCTCGTTCGTTGTTCTTCTTATTCCTCGCTCTTCTTATTTCTTCCTTTTTTCTTACGTCCTCTTCGTCCTCTTCTTCTCCTCTCACGTAAAAAACTCCGGTGCATCAGCAAAAATAGTCCCCGGTAATTCACTTCCGTTGTGGCTTTTTTATTTGCGTTGTTTTTTTTATTTGCAGCGGCGTTTCTTTATATTTGCAGCGTTTGTTTTATTTGCAAAGCGTTTATTTTATTTGCAGCAGCGTTTCTTCTTATTTGCAGCGTTTCTTTAATTTTCCGCAATGGCGGGTCTCGGCCACCGTAAATAACTTATTACATAATGCGGCAAAATGTATTACAAAATGCGTTGGGGCAGTTTATTACAAAATGCGGCTTTAATACAAAATGAAATGACAAAGTTATTACATTTGCGACGTTTATTACAAAAGGCACCGTTATTACAAAATGCAGCTCAACAAGGTGAGATTGGACAACAGGCCGAACACAGAGACGTAGATCTAGATCAGGGGTCACCAACCCAAAATGTTTTAGAGCCATATTGGAACAAAAACACAAAAAACAAATATGTCTGTAGCCGCAAAAAATGAAAAGTCTTGTATCAGCCTTAGAATGAAGACAACACGTGCTGCATGTTTCTATATTAGTTAGAACTGGGTCTTCGGCTGCAAATGTAGCTGCTAATGTGTTTCCACATGACTCTTTTTGTTATGGGACAACTTCTCGCTACAGAGCAAACATTCAGGCAATGAATGCAAATGATTCGCTCCAAGAAACGTTGATTCCTCTACGGAAGAGTCCAGGGCCGTGCAGGAGAAAAAATATTTGAGAGGGGAAGAATTTTTTTTATTTTGCACTTCGAGAAAAAAGTTGAAATGTCGAGATTAATGTTGAAATACAATTTCAAAAATAAAGTCGAAATTTCGCCTTTTTTCCTCAACATTTCAACTTTATTCACGAAATTTTTACTTTTTTCTCATCATTTCGACTTTTTTCTCGACATTTAAACTTTTTTCTCAACATTTCGACTTTTTTCTCAAAATTTCAACTTTTTTCGCAACATTTCGACTTTTTTCTTGACATTTCGACTTTTTTCTCAAAATTTCAACTTTTTTTCATCATTTCGACTTTTTCTCGACATTTAAACTTTTTTCTCGACATTTAAACTTTTTCTCAACATTTAAACTTTTTTCTCGACATTTCGACTTTTTTCTCAGTGCACAATAAAGAAAAATATTCCCCTCTCAAATATTTTTTCTCCTGCATGGCCCTGATACTCTTCCGTACAAATCTTCATTAACAGAAATGGTGAAATGTAATATTTATTCTACACATTTTTACAGCATTGGAAAACGTTAAGAATGTTTGTTATGTTTGTCCTCCTACAGAAACCACATGAAAACAAAACATTTCTTTCCCTCCCCCATCGATTTACATTTTCAAACATTTTTGACAAAGCTCCAGGAGCCACTAGGGCGGCGCTAAAGAGCCGCGGGTTTGCCGACCCCTGGACTAAAATCTAGATCAGGGGTCGGCAACACTAAATGTTGAAAGAGCCGTATTGGACCAAAAACACAAAAAACAAATATGTCTGGAGCCGCAAAAAATGAAAAGTCTCGTATAAGCCTTAGAATGAAGGCAAGTGGCGAAAGAAGAAATGTCGAGAAAAAAGTCAAAATGTTGAGAAAAAAGTTGAAATGTTGAGAAAAAAGTTGAAATGTCAAGATAAATGTTGATGTACAAATCTTGAGAAAAAAGTCGAAATATTGAGAAAAAAGTCGAAATGTCGAGAAAAAAGTCGAAATGTTGAGAAAAAAGTCGAAATGTCGAGAAAAAAGTCGAAATTTCGAGAATAAAAAGGAAAGGAAAAAGGAAGAAAAAAGAAAAAAAGGAAAAAAAGAAGAAAAGAAAAAAAAAGAAAAAAAGAAGAAAAAAAGAAAAAAGAAGAAAAAAGATAAAAAAAAGGTAAAAAAGAGAAAAAAGAGAAAAAAAGATTAAAAAATGAAGAAAAAAAAGGGGAAAAAAAGTCATGGACATCCTGCATTTTTGAAAAATCTCCAGGGAGCCACTAGGGTGGCGCTAAAGATCTCATTACACTTAAAACAAGAGTCATCACCAGAAAAAATAACTGGTTATTTGACAATTTTCACCTGTTTCAAGTAAATTTTTAACTTGAAATAAGTAGAAAAAATCTGCCAGTGGGACAAGATTTATTTTATTTTAATTTAATTTAATTTTATTTTAGTTTTTTTATTCACTTAGTTTTTGTTTTTTATTATTAATATTTTTAATTTATGTTATTTGTGAAGTTATTTCTTGGAAAAAGGGGCAGATCAGATAAGATTCTTCTTCTTTCTGCTCCTTTTTCATTCACAATTTAAGAACATTTGTATGTGTGTATTTGTATTGAATTATTTTTTTTTTTTTAATGAAATAAAGAATAAAATCAAAAATGTAAAAAAAAATGAAATGTATCTTCTCATTACAAGCAAAAAAAATCTTGTTCCACTGGCAGATTTTTCTACTTATTTTAAGTGAAAATCTACTTGAAACAGGTGAAAATTGTTGTTTTTTCCAGTGATGAGTCTTGTTTTAAGTGTAATAAGATTTTTTTTTGACTAAAAATTAGACATTTTAACTAGAAATAAGACAAATATTCTTGTTAAGATTTAGAGTTTTTGCAGTGGGGACATTTGCATTCAAAATGTCAGTGTAAAACAATGCAAGCGTCCTGCACGATAGCTGAGAATATGAAATTCTCTCTAGTTAAGAGAAGAAACACAGTGACGGATGCACTTTACTCCCAGTTGAACCCAAAAAATGGTGAACGTCTGTGTGTCAGCAGAAGAGTATCTATCATGTTACGAACACCATGAGGGAAGAAGATACAGTTCATGGGAGTAGGTTTCATAAAACGGGACTGAAAAGCCGCCCTCACTTGTGTTTTTCTTCGGCATCTCTGCAGGTGTGAAAGGAGAGATCTCAGGGAGGCCGAAGAGTGAGCGGCCTGCCTATCACTCCGAGGAGGAGAGCAGAATGAAACCGTGCTCTCGCTATCTGAACCTGAACTGTCCTCCCTGGGATTTATGAAAGGGGGAGGCATCCGATGTCTCACTTAATATTCTTATCAGTCCTTTTAAAAACTCTCTGTGAATGATGAAGCTGTTTCTCACGGGGATGCACATAAAGACTATTATCTTTGCTCCGTGTTTAACTGCATTTCACGTGGGGAAATAAGTTCATTTCATGGAAACTGATTACTCTTTCAAAATATTTAAACATGTATTTGAACCTCTAAAAGGAAGTGCCAGTTAATAAATCTTATGTAGTCATAACATAAGATAAAGATAAAGATGTACTTAATTGATCCCCCAGGGGGACATTCCAGCATCACAGCAGGTTGAAAAAATAATATATATATAAATAAATATATATACACACGTATACATTTGTACACATACAGTAATAATTGATGATAAACCTTGCTGGAAATCACAAAAATTAGACAAAAATGTCTAAAACCCTAGCAATATTAAGTAAAACAAATTAAATCTTCTGTCAAAGAGCACAGTTTTTGATGTTTAACTCACTTATAGTTCCATCCAAGACTTATTGTGTGGAGGTTTGGGGTAACACCTATAAAACAAATACAAACCCTATTTTCTTATTACAGAAAAGAGGGGGGGGGCGTCAGCAGCAACAGCAGACATCCACGTAGGCAGGTGGAAGCAGCAATGGGATGACCGGGGATGGGGGGACCGGGAACACAGGCCAGCATGCAGCTCCCGAGGCTCCGGCCTGCAAACATGCACAAAAGAGAAAAAAAGGGGGGTCGGCACAAGAAACTACAGGAACGATGGACAAAAATGATAGCTATGAGATATTTATAATAAATAAAAATGGTAATGGAGAAGAGAGGAAGGGAAAAGGAGAGGAGAAGAAGGGTGAGAGGCACCGCCCAGCGGATCATGTCGGTGCCCCCTGCAGCATAGGCCTATAGCAGCATATCTACCACCAAGCTATATTTGAGACTAACTATTATAGTCTTGTTCTATAGCTGCAACTATGACTACTGACTCTAACACACTAGAGTTTACACTACCTAGAGATTTACCAACACCAGCTAGAGGTTTACTAAACACTAACTATAGGCTTTACTAAACAGAAAGGTTTTAAGTTTAGTTTTAAAGGTGGAGGTGGTGTCAGCCTCCTTAACCCAGATTGGAAGTTGGTTCCAAAGTAATGGTGCCTGATAGCAGAACACCCACCCTCCAAATCTACATTTGGATACTCTAGGAACTACGAGTAAACCTGCACTCTGGGAGCAGAGAGCTCTGCCAGGAACATAAGGCACTATCAGGTCTTGTAAATACTGCAGAGCTGAGCCGTTTTGGGCTTTATATACAAGTAATACAATTTTAAATTGGATTCTGAATTTTACAGGTAGCCAATGGAGCGACGCTAACACTGGAGAGACGTGGTCTCTCCTGCTAATTCCTGTCAGCACTCGTGCTGCTGCATTTTGGATCAGCTGGAGCCTATTCAGCAAATTACTTGGACATCCTGCTAACAACACATTACAGTAATCTAGTCTAGAAGATACAAACGCATGAACTAGTTTTTCTGCATCACTCTGCGAGAGGATTTTCCTAATATTTGCAATATTACGGAGATGGAAAAACGCTATTTTATTTAACATATGGTTTAAACGACAAATCCTGATCAAAAACAACTCCAAGGTTTCTCACAGTTGCACTGGAAGCCATCGCAACACCAATCTAATTCCTTCCTAAGATGCTCTGGATCAAGAATGATAACCTCTGATTTTAACCAGATAATGAGCCTTTTGCATCCTAAGAAGTCCTTCAAAGAATAAATGTATAAAACAGAAAACAGAAATACAGGTTGGAAAATGATGTCTTGTTAAGAATCCACTTTTCTGATGTCACTTTAAATGGTCCAAAACCGGTAATTGATTAAGCAATAAATAAATAAAAAAATGTAATGGCAGTCATAGGCCTTTTCACGTATTTTTCATTTCAAAAGGGCATTTTGCCGACACGAACATACATTCCATATGTATATTGTTAATTCATACGTATGTAAACATAATGCTCACTGGAGAATAGAGAAGATAGAGAATTTAAGCTAAACTAGATTTCTAACAGACCCAGAGAGATTGACTCTGGATCAAAAACTGTGGTTCTTGATCAATTTGAATAGAAAATTGAATAAAATGGAACCTTTAAGAACACCAAGTGATTAAGTATTATAGGCATTATTTTATGGCATTCCTCCGTGAGGTCAAAGGTTAATAACGTTTTTTGAAATCCTCCACACATTTTGTTTTGGATGCATATCAGATTAGCAGGCAGGCTTACTTGGTACTTGTGCATTTTTATTGTAATGTTTGATGGGAAATGCATGGGCATTCTTTAAAAAAATGTAATCTTGAAGGCAGCATAAATTCCTTTAAAGTGGATCTAAGTGAACCTTTCTGGCTTTATTATGACATCCCAGAATTGCAAATGAACTTTTCCAGAGCAATTAATACAACAAACCATCTCCACCCTCAATGTCTGACTTGTTTCTGAAAACAGTCTGACTGTTCCTTTTCATCTTTACTTAAGAACAGATTATATTTCTTTAACCCTTGTGATGTCTTTGGGTCAAAATGACCCAATTCTTTATCCTTCTTTCCTCCATGCTCTCTCCTTCCTTCTTCCTTTCCTCTTTTCCTCCTTTTTTACCCTCCTTTACTCCTTTTTCTTCCTACCTCCCTTTCGTCATTCGTTCCTTTATTACCTTCTTTGCTTTTCTCCGTTCCTTACTCCCTTTCCTAATTCCTTCCTTCTTTCCTTCTTTTTCTCCTTTCTCCCTTCCTTACTCCCTTTCGAACTTCCTTCCTTCTTTTCCTCCTTTCTCCCTTCCTTACCCCCTTTCCTACTTCCTTCTTTCCTTCTTTTTCTCCCTTCCTTACTCCCTTTCCTACTTCCTTCCTTCTTTCCTTCTTTTTCTCCTTTCTCCCTTCCTTACTCCCTTGCCTACTTCCTTCCTTATTTCCTTCTTTTCTCCTTACTCCCTTTCCTACTTCCTTCCTTCTTTCCTTCTTTTCTCCTTTCTCCCTTCCTTCCTCCCTTTCCTACTTCCTTCCTTCTTTTTCTCCTTTCTCCCTTCCTTACTCCCTTTCCTACTTCCTTCCTTCTTTCCTTCTTTTCTCCTTTCTCCCTTCCTTCCTCCCTTTCCTACTTCCTTCCTTCTTTTTCTCCTTTCTCCCTTCCTTACTCCCTTTCCTACTTCCTTCCTTCTTTCCTTCTTTACTCCCTTTCCTACTTCCTTCCTTCTTTCTCTCCTTTCTCCCTTCCTTACTCCCTTTCCTACTTCCTTCCTTCTTTCTCTCCTTTCTCCCTTCCTTACTCCCTTTCCTACTTCCTTCCTTCTTTCTCCCTTCCTTCCATCTTTTCTCCCTTCCTTCATTCTTTCTTTTCTCCCTTCACCCTCCCTTGAACCAAAAACAGCACAAGGGTTAAGAGTTTTTTTTACAGAGCTTTAATATCAGAACGATCACTGATTCTAAGGATAAAAGCCATTTTTGCTGCATTTGCATGAAAACAAACTAAATAAAGACATAAAGACAATATCTCCAGGTGAAGAGAGTCTAAATGAACACGATGAAAAGTACAGTAATCATTTTCTAGCTATTGCCAGTATGACATTAAAGCCGACAGTTAATTAGTAAGTTTGAGTGGGTAGAATATACATTTGTCTCTAAGCACATGTGTATATCAAAATGTGACTGCAGCTTTGTCACGACTGTTTTGGAGCTGTCCAAATATTCTCAGCTTGTTATGGAAACCGAGCAGAGGTTGCTCTTATTCATCACTTTATTTTTGTGCAGGGTTTTGTGGGTAACTAAGCACAGGTTTACAGGATGCAGGATGTGTGGACACTCACATACAATCCGTCACAAGAGTGCGTGGAATGCTGGAAAAACAGAGAAAGCCACATTACCTCTTGCTCAAATGCACATGAGAGACACAAAAAACAAAACCAGGTCCTCATCAGACGGATGAAACATCCAGACAGAACCGTAAACGAGGCTAAGACGTGAACATTCAGAATCTGTGGAAAGTTCTGCCATTTAGAGCTTTTACTGCCAAATGGGAAAGACTGAATTAATCAGCCAGGAATGTTGAGCCGCGTTTTGTAATTACGGTGCATTTTGTAATAAACGTCCAAAATGTAATAACTTTGTCATTTCATTTTGTAATAAAGCCGCATTTTGTAATAGATTTTGCCACATAAGTTAATGCATTTTGAAAAGATTATTATAAAATGCACTAAAATGCATAACTTGTTATTTGACAATTTTCACCTGTTTCAAGTAAATTTTCACTTGAAATAAGTAGAAAAATCTGCCAGTGGGACAAGATTTATCTTCTCATTACAAGCAAAAAAATCTTGTTCCACTGGCAGATTTTTCTACTTATTTCAAGTGAAAATTTACTTGAAACAGGTGAAAATTGTTGTTTTTTCCAGTGATGAGTCTTAAAATTAGACATTTTAACTAGAAATAAGCAAATATTCTTGTTAAGATTGCATTGCAGCCGAAGACCCAGTTATAACTAATATAGAAACATGCAGCATGTGTTGCCTTCATTCTAAGGCTTATACAAGACTTTTCATTTTTTGCGGCTCCAGACATATTTGTTTTTTGTGTTTTTGGTCCAATATGGATCTTTCAACATTTTGGGTTGCAGACCGCTGATCTAGATCTACGTCTCTGTGCCTGTTGTCCAATCTCACCTTGTTGAGGTGCATTTTGTAATAAACGTCCAAAATGTAATAACTTTTTAATTTCATTTTGTAATAAACTGCCGCATTTTGTAATAAATTACCCCAACGCCTTTTGTAATAAATTTTGCAGCATTATGTAATAAGTTATTACATTTTGAGAAGATTATTACAAAATGCACTTACAACTTTTTTATTCTCTAGAAAATGTAATAACATGGTGCATTATGTAATAACAATTCTAAAGCATAGTTTATTCCTTTTTTATTGGCCTATATAATTCCAAACTTCAAATAGGAAACTAAAGTTATATTCGGAGTTTTATACATAGATTTATTGGGCTACATAGCTCTAAGGGAAATTGCATAAAAAACAACAAAAGTCACTCTTGTATAAATTCATTGTTAAACAAACAACAATAATAATAGGTATTATTACATAATGTTATTACATTTCCTAGAAAATAAAAAAGTTGCAAGTGCATTTTATAATAATCTTAAAAAAAAAATGAAATTAAAAAGTTATTACATTTTGGACGTTTATTACAAAATGCACCGTTATTACAAAATGTGGCTCAACAAGGCACCGACAGCTGTCATGATCCATCTGCAAAAACTTAGAATCTTAACAAGAATATTTGCTTATTTCTAGTTAAAATGTCTAATTTTTCAGACTCATAACTGAAAAAAACAACAATTTTCACCTGTTTCAAGTAGATTTTCACTTAAAATAAGTAGAAAAATCTGCCAGTGGAACAAGATTGTTTTTCTTGTAATGAGAAGACAAATCTTGTTCCACTGGCAGATTTTTCTACTAATTTCAAGTGAAAATTTACTTGAAACAGGTGAAAATTGTCAAATAAGTTATTTTTCTGGTAATGACTCTTGTTTTAAGTTTATTGAGATTTTTTGACCAAAAATGAGACATTTTAACTAGAAATAAGACAAATATTCCTGGTAAGATTCAGAGTTTTTGCAGTGATCTGCATCACATGGGGACTTTCTCTGCAGCTCGGTTTTTCTGCTTGCATTCTCGTCACAGACAGGACCGTCAGAAGGAATTGCGATCTCTGCTCATCTTAGGCCCGGGCAGCTCCTTGCGTCTCCTGCCAGATATGCTTTGCTGCAGAATGGTGAGCCGTTTTCGCCGTGGAAGACACTTTGATTTATGCGACGTGACTCAGACTGATAACACCAGAGCCCCAGAGCAGATTCGCTCAGGGGGGAAACTGTCAGCTCCGTGTGGAGGATTCCTCCATTTCCAAAAAAAGAAACTGTCAGATGTGAAAAGTAGTTTATGTAGTAGCTTGTAAAGCTTAATATGTCCAAACTCTGTCTCATCATGCACGCTCGAATCCCTGTGGAAATGTCTCCCTTCTAGATTACTCTCATCAAGTAGAGACTGGGATCAGTTAGAGGTTTTAACCCGAGGTCTCAGGCTGCACTAGACTGAGAAAAAAAGACTATGCACTGCAAAAACTCAAAATCTTACCGGGAATATTTGTCTTATTTCTAGTTAAAATGTCTCATTTTTAGTCAGAAAAAATCTCATTACACTTAAACAAGTCTCATCACTGGAAAAAAACAACAATTTTCCCAGAGAATGAGGCCGGTGTCAGTCCTGCTGCAAAAACTCCAAATCTTACCAGGAATATTTGTCTTATTTCTAGTTAAAATGTCTCATTTTTAGTCAAATAAATCTCATTACACTTAAAACAAGAGTCATTACCAGAAAAATAACTTGTTATTTGACAATTTTCACCTGTTTCAAGTAGATTTTCACTTGAAATTAGTAGAAAAATCTGCCAGTGGGACAAGATTTATCTTCTCATTACAAGCAAAAAAATCTTGTTCCACTGGCAGATTTTTCTACAAAAAAATATTTGAATATTTGTCTTATTTCTAGTTAAAATGTGTAATTTTTTCGTCAAAAAAATCTCATTACACTCACTCATTACACAAGACTCATCACTGGAAAAAACAACAATTTTCACCTGTTTCAAGTAGATTTTCACTTGAAATAAGTAGAATAATCTGCCAGTGGAACAAGATTTTTTTGCTTGTAATGAGAAGATAAATCTTGTTCCACTGGCAGATTTTTCTACTTATTTCAAGTGAAAATTTACTTGAAACAGGTGAAATTGTCGAAAAAAGTTATTGTTTTCTAGTGATGAGTCTTGTTTTAAGTGTAATGAGATTTTTTGACTAAAAATGAGACATTTTAACTAGAAATAAGACAAATATTCCTGGTAAGATTTAGAGTTTTTGCAGTGTAGTCCGCCCGTCTGGAGCAGGACTGACACACTGCAAAAACTCAAAATCTTAACAAGAATATTTGTCTTATTTCTAGTTAAAATGTCTCATTTTTAGTCAGAAAAATCTCATTACACTTAAAACAAGACTCATCACTGGAAAAAACAACAATTTTCACCTGTTTCAAGTAGATTTTCACTTAAAATAAGTAGAAAAATCTGCCAGTGGAACAAGATTTTTTTTACTTGTAATAAGAAGATAAATCTTCTACTTATTTCAAGTGAAAATAGACTTTGAAACAGGTGAAAATTGTCAAATAACAAGTTATTTTTTTCTGGTAATGACTCTTGTTTTAAGTGTAATGAGATTTTTTGACTAAAAATGAGACATTTTAACTAGAAATAAGACAAATATTCCTGGTAATATTTGGAGTTTTTGCAGTGTGTGGAATGCCTTTTGTTTGAATCTCACTGGTCCATAACACAGAAAAAAAGGGATGCTCGTGCATCTTTGGCACAGCAACGCCTTTGCGTCATTTTGATTGGGACTTTCTGAAAATATATCTGTCAGTAATTCAATTTGAAAGACCCAGATCAGAAACATCCAGCCTTCCCATCTTCATCTCCAGCCAACTTTTGCTGTACTTACTTAGTGTTTGAAGTGGGAATCACAAACCTGTAACCGCAAATTTCAAAAGAAGGCGTGACGTCGACTCCACCCTGGTAAACCAGCCGCTATTAATAGCAGCGTAAAGACGCGGTAAAGAGAGGCAGCTTTGCACCCCGTTGTCTCCCCGTTGTGTTTTATCCAAACCATGTCAAAGCATTTCAATAAAACCCCTGGGAATGTTTTCAACTTCTGACAAAAATTGGATAATACGTTCCCCTTTAATCTCCGTTAAAGCCGTTCATTTCAGTCCTAATGCACCGGTGCAGAACGAGGAAAATCAAATGAGCAATTAATCCACACGTGAACTGTTGTAATTAACAAAACTTGACAATGATTGAGAGTAGGGATGGGCGGTATGGTATGAAGTGCCGTGAGGGACATAATTCTGATTTAGCGTTCATAAACACATATGAAATCCAACTCTTTTACACACTATACTGGAAACCTCTCACACTCACTTTTGAAATCTCTCATACACACAGGTGAAATGCTCTTATACATACAACTTGAAATGTATCCACTCACAGATACTACTGAAATGTGCTCACAGATACTACTGAAACGCTCTTACACAAACTAGTGAAATCTGCTCATATATACAGTTGAAACTTTTTCCCCTTCACACACACTAGTCAAATCCTCTCACACACACTAGTGAAATCCTCTCATACACACTAGTGAAATCCTCTCACACACACTAGTGAAATCCTCTCACACACACTAGTGAAATCCTCTCACACACACTAGTGAAATCCTCTCATACACACTAGTGAAATCCTCTCATACACACTATTGAAAATTTCAGTAGAAACGGAAGTCATTCCAGTAGAAACGGACGTCATTTCAGTAGAAAGGGGAGTGGGTTGGTTAGCGCAATTTTTTTTTTCCCGAGAGTTATTTTGATTGCTTGATAGAGCAATCAAAATAACTGCAGCAGCCAAAAACAACTGACTGAAGCAACAACTTTACTCAATAATATATTAGTTTCAGCAGAGACTACAACCCCCCCGGTGACTGCTGGATGAGCCTCACGTCACTTTTACCATCACGGTGTTATGTTTGATGCTACCCGTTGAGAAATGCTACTTTGTGGTTCTGGGCCATGATTGATTCACATGAGCAAGATTAAGTGTAATAAAGTTCCTAAATGTCGGTTTCCATTATTTTTATATTAATTGTCCAGCCATAGTGCTTTTATTGTATTATTCATTTAAATGAATGTATATCTTTAATTTGTTTGTAGGTGCAGTGCGAGTCCTACAGTAGGTGGGCATATTTTGAATGTATCCACTATGACAAAGGCCCACATTATAAGTGCCAGAAAAGTGGCTAACTACTCTGTTTGGCATTTTGTTGTGCTTTGTGTTCATTAACTTTTATTTATTATTGTTATTATGTTATTAAATGTAGGCTAATTTTCTGAACTTAGCAGACTCTTCTTTTGAAACGAGAAATTGAGACTGTTTGTGTGCCTTTACTTTTATTTTGTATTATTTTATACTTATTATCAATCCAAAAATAGTGATCACAAAATGGATAAATTGGGGGGTGTAAGAATGCTGACATTCATCCTGCAGTGGCAGTGAGGTCATTAGTATCTTACCTGAATGCATTAAGTGACGGGAGCATTATTTGATAGGATGTTACTGGACTATCAAATTATGCTACCATTAAATAGATTTAACATGGATGATATGGGATGTTGAGTATTTGATCCTTCAAAATACACTACCCATGACATGAATTGCATTACACTTTGTGAACATTAAATGATAAAGAGGTTCTGTGTTGATTTAACAGAACCATAAATCAGTTTTACACAAAAACGTCATCAACGGGAATTTATCATTTTTACCGTGAGATACAAATTCTTACCGTGGGGAATTTTTTTGACGGTTTATCGTGAACGTGAACCCATTCCTAGTTGTCTCCCCGTTGTGTTTTATCCAAACCATGTCAAAGTCATTTCAATAAAACCCCTGGGAACGTTTTCAACTTCTGACAAAAATTGGGATAATACATTCCCCTTTAATCTCTGTTAAAGCCGTTCATTTCAGTCCTAATGCACCGGTGCAGAACGAGGAAAATCAAATGAGCAATTAATCCACACGTGAACTGTTGTAATTAAGAAAACTTGACAGTGATTGAGAGTTTGTACGGGGGTTTTGCACCGACAACCGCGGCTCCCTAAATGAGCAGAGCATGACGTGTCTTGTTTGACTCCAGACACCAGAGAATGTGATTGTGACTGGTTTATTCTTGAATCTGCAGCAGAGCTAACCTGACATGGTTTGGCACTCGTGCACACACACAAACATTGACCTCTTTGTTGTACGCCGTCATCAAACATCGGCTCGGTAAATCTCTGTGCCGCTTCCAGAGGTAATAACTTGCTTCCTGTGTGGCAGAAGAGCTGACTAAATGATTTAGGAGCTGAGTCGCTAATCGGAGTAGCTGTCTTAACGACGCCTGGAAATCAGAGCCGCAAATGATGACTTCATGTAACAAAGCTTTGTATTCTTGACCAGAGGTGGTAGTAACCAGTTACTTTTACTCTGTTACATTTACTGGAGTAAGTTTTGGGAAATGTTGTACTTTTAGGAGTAGTTTTGAATCACTATACTTTATACTTTTACTTGAGTAGATTTGTGAAGAAGAAACTGTTCCTCTTCCTCCGCTACATTAGGCTACGTTGAGCTGTTACTTTTCTTTTATCCCTTTTATCCACGTACGCGTCAATCTCATGACATCACTGGGTGATTCTTTGGGAAAAACGTTTGTTTTTGCATGTTTTGTCACATTTACACAGACTCAAACACACACAGAGTTTCTATGAGTTCATGTTTGTTCTAGTTCTGGTTAAAAATGTTGAATGTTGAAGTATAATTTCGAGAAAAAAGTCAAAATGTCGAGAAAAAAGTTGAAATGTTGAGAAAAAAGTCGAAATGTAGAGAAAAAAAGTCGAAATGTCGAAATTAATGTTGAAGTACAATTTTGAGAAAAAAGTCAAAATGTCGATAAAAGTCGAGATGCCAAGAAAAAAGTAAAAATGTTGATAAAAAAATCGATATGTCGAGCAAAAAAGTTGAAATTTCAAGAAAAAAGTCGAAATGTCGAGAAAAAAAGTTGAAATGTTGAGAAAAAAAGTCGAAATATCCGCGTACGCGTCAATCTCATGACATCACTGGGTGATTCTTTGGGACAAATGTTAGTTTTTGCATGTTTTGTCACATTTACACAGACTCAAACACACACAGAGTTTCTATGAGTTCATGTTTGTTCTAGTTCTGCTGGTTAAAAAAGAAAAGTACAAAGGCTGGAAATTTTGTGCTACTTGTGCTTCATTTATTTTTTTATTCTGTTATTTTATTATTTATTAAAGTACTTGAATTTACTTTAAGATTATTTTAATTTAAGCTATTTTTTATTAATTTATTTTATTGATTTAATTTGCCTGAAGATGATTATTTTGTACTTTTGTCTGTTTGAACGGTTGTGTTAATAAAATAAATCAGACGTTACTCAGTTACTCAGTACTTTTACTCAAGTAATTATTTGGATTCTAGTTCTGCTGGTTAAAAAAGAAAAGTAGAAAGGCTTGAAATTTTGTGCTACTTGTGCTTAATTTATTTTTTTATTGTTATTATTTTATTTATTTTATTATTTATTAAAGTACTTGAATTTACTTTAAGATTATTTATTTATATATTATTATCTATTTATTTATATATTTTTATTTATTTATTATATATTTTAATTTAAGCTATTTTTATTTTTTATGTTATTATTTTATTGATTTAATTTGCATGAAGATGATTATTTTGTACTTTTGTCTGTTTGAATGGTTGTGTTAAAAAAATAAATCAGACGTTACTCAACAGTTACTCAGTACTTGAGTAGTTTTTTACTTTTACTCAAGTAATTATTTGGATGACTACTTTTTACTTGTACTTGAGTCATATTATTCTGGAGTAACAGTACTTTTACTTGAGTACATATTTGGCTCCTCTACCAGCTCTGCTCTGGACCATAAATTGTTCCGTGTAGGATCTGTATCCGACGCCTCCGTCTAGATTAGCTCTTCTTCTTCAAACACCCGGGATAAAAGCTGCATGTGTATTGAGTTTGGATCATTCCTGAGCGTATCCTGCTCTTATCAGGGACAGATAAGCTCGTTTCGCGGGTCCTCACCTCCGCCGCGCTACCAGCTCGACCCTCACCCCAATAAACCTCACCCATTTTTTTCCTTTTCTCCTTTGCAGCCGAGGGAGAAACTGAGACGGGAGTTGCAACGATTGTCCAGATATTTCCCAGAGCAACATTTGTTGCAAAATCAAGGATTTGGCTTCAAGAAGTGGAAGAGAAACAAGGCGACCTTGACATTCCTGACGGGGAGTACGTACACTAAAGTAATACTGTATCATAGTCAGGGAGAGATGACTGTTTATTGCCAAGTCTTTTTTGCAAGACGATTATTATTAGTCGTCCTGGCCTTTTGTCAAAATCTTATCCAAGAGATTAGTTTAGAGTTCACCTTGGCTTAAAGTAGACCTGTTATGAAAAACAGGTTTTTCTTGCTTTAACATATATAAAGTGTTTTTTTCTTGCTTTAACATATATAAAGTGTTTTTTTCTTGCTTTAACATATATAAAGTGTTTTTTTCTTGCTTTAACATATATAAAGTGTTTTTTTCTTGCTTTAACATATATAAAGTGGTCTCCCCTCAGCCTGCCAACTCAGAGAAGGAGGAAAGCAACCAATGTCCAGGAAAAAAGTCAAAATGTCAAGAAAAAAGTCGAAATGTCGAGAAAAAAGTTGAAATGTCGAAATTAATGTTGAAGTACAATTTCGATAAAAAAGTTGAAATGTCAATAAAAAAGTTGAAATGTCGAGAAAAGTGTTGAAATGTTGAAATTAATGTTGAAGTACAATTTCGAGAAAAAAGTCAAAATGTCGATTAAAAAAGTTGAAATGTTGAGAAAAAATTCGAAATGTTGAGAAAAAAGTCGAAACGTCGAGAAAAAAAGTTGAAATGTTGAGAAAAAAAGTCGAAATGTCGAGAAAAAAGTTGAAATGTTGAGAAAAAAGTCAAAACGTCGAGAAAAAAAGTCGAAATGTCGAGAAAAAAGTCGAAATGTTGAAATTAATGTTGAAGTACAATTTCGATAAAAAAGTGGAAATGTCAATAAAAAAGTTGAAATGTCGAGAAATAAGTCAATGTCAAGAAAAAAGTCAAAATGTCGAGGAAAAAAGTAAAAATGTCAAGAAAAAAGTCGAAATGTCGAGAAAAAAGTTGAAATGTTGAAATTAATGTTGAAGTACAATTTCGAGAAAAAAGTCAAAATGTCAAGAAAAAAGTCGAAATGTCGAGAAAAAAGTTGAAATGTTGAGAAAAAAGTCGAAATGTCGAGAAAAAAGTTGAAATGTTGAGAAAAAAGTCGAAATTTCGAGAAAAAAGTCAAAATGTCGAGAAAAAAAGTTGAAATTTCGAGAAAAAAGTCAAAATGTCAAGAAAAAAGTTGAAATGTTGAAATTAATGTTGAAGTACAATTTCGAGAAAAAAGTCAAAATGTCGAGAAAAAAGTTGAAATGTTGAGAAAAAAAGTCGAAATGTCTAAATTAATGTTGAAGTACAATTTCGATAAAAAAGTAAAAATGTCGATTAAAAAAGTTGAAATTTCGAGAAAAAAGTCAAAATGTCAAGAAAAAAGTCGAAATGTCGAGAAAAAAGTCGAAATGTCGAGAGAAAAAAGTTGAAATTTCGAAATTAATGTTGAAGTACAATTTCGAGAAAAAAGTGTTGATAAAAAAGTCGAGATGTTGAGAAAAAAAGTCAAAATGTCGATAAAAAAATCGATGTCGAGCAAAAAAGTTGAAATTTCAAGGAAAAAGTCGAAATGTTGAGAAAAAAAGTCGAAATGTCGAGAAAAAAAGTCGAAATGTCGAGGAGAAAAAGTTTAAATTTCAAGAAAAAAGTCGAAATGTCGAGAAAAAAGTTGAAATGTCGAGAAAAAAGTCGAAATGTCGAAATTAATGTTGAAGTACAATTTCGATAAAAAAATTGAAATGTTGAGAAAAAAGTTGAAATGTCGATAAAAAAGTTGAAATGTCGATAAAAAGTTGAAATGTCAAGAAATAAGTCAATGTCAAGAAAAAAGTCGAAAATGTCGAGGAAAAAAAGTCGAAATGTTGAAATTAATGTTGAAGTACAATTTCGAGAAAAAAGTCAAAATGCCGATAAAAAAATCGAAATGTCGAGCAAAAAGGTCGAAATGTCGAGAAAAAAGTCGAAATGTTGAGAAAAAAGTCAAAATGTCGAGATTAAAGGGGACCTAATCTGAAAAACACACTTTTTCTTGCTTTAACA
This sequence comes from Cololabis saira, assembly GCF_033807715.1. Classification (NCBI taxonomy): domain Eukaryota; kingdom Metazoa; phylum Chordata; class Actinopteri; order Beloniformes; family Belonidae; genus Cololabis; species Cololabis saira. Next base: position 5,017,013 of record NC_084595.1, on the reverse strand, counting down.
TATATAAAGTGGTCTCCCCTCAGCCTGCCAACTCAGAGAAGGAGGAAAGAAACCAAATCCTGCAGAGTCTGTACAGCCGCCCGGATGATCGTCCAGTGTGATGTGGATCTACGAGCCAATAAGATTCTGCTCCCCAAAGTTACGGAACCAAAATGCAAACCACGGCCACAACTAAACACCGTGTAACTGCATGAGCGTCCGACTATCGTAGCTGCGTGACATCGTCTCTCTGTCCATCTCCCTCCAGCAGCTGAACTTTATTGAGGTTTTTGTAGTGAAATGAGGAGGAATCATAGAGATAACTTCTCATTTAACTAACTGGATCAGCCGTTCCTCATCATGACTGTTTCCTACAGCGCTTTCAACCGGCTTTACACGCGAGAGACAGGAAGAAAATAGAAGCAGGACGTCCAGCAAATGTTCAGCTCAAAACGGCCAGTTAGGACAGTCCAATAGAAAATAAAGACATGGAATTGATTTTGTCGCTGACGCTCGCTCACATCACATGCAGTTATGACACGGTTATAACTCCGCCGGCCGGAGCTTCCTCCATTTTTCCGTAGCGGTGTATCGCGTCATTCAGGCAGCCAATCAGCACAGAGCCTCATTATCATAGCCCCGCCCACTCAGAATCCTGCATAGATAATGAGGTTAGAGAATGGGAAGATAAAGACATGTTTTAGAGGCTGAAATTCTAATTTATTTATCAAAAACAATCAAAAGCTTGTTTTTAAGACATTCAAGGCCTGTTTAAAATAAGTGTTAGATGCCATAATAGTGCGACCCCTCCACACACGTCTTTTTTTACCTCAGATCTTCCTCCGTCCAACGCGCTGCTCTCCGTCCCGGCCCTGCAGGCGACTCAGGCTGACAGGTCTGGGGCAGATTCTGGCAGCACGACCACGCACTCCTAATTGCTCCCTATTCATCTCTCAAGTCATAATCCCTTCAGGTTTAGACTTTTTAACCCCCCCCCCCACCCCGTGTTCTCTTCTGGCTTGTGTTTACACAAGGTATGGATCAGTTTCTCCTTCTCCTGAGGATTATGCACTGCAAAAAACTCAAAATCTTAAGAATATTTGTCTTGTTTCTAGTTAAAATGTCTCATTTTTAGTAAAAAAAAAATGTCATTACACTTAAAACAAGACTTATCACGGGAAAAAACAACAATTTTCACCTGTTTCTAGTAGATTTTCACTTAAAATAAGTAGAAAAATAAGTGAGTCATCCCATTAAAAAATTTACAAACTATGTTAGTAGCATCATTAACTATTCCTGATTTTGGAGAATATTTGCAGATGAAATGTCTCAAAATAAAAAAGAAATCCCTATGAAATATGTGGAAATCAAGTGAAATAACTTATTAAACACTTCAAGGCAATGCAACTCACTTCTAATATTCATCTTTTCAAACTACTCTGCAAAAACTCAAAATCTTAACAAGAATATTTGTCTTAGTTCTAGTTATAATGTCTCATTTTTAGTCAAAAAAAAATCTCATTACACAAAAAACAACAATTTTCACCTGTTTCAAGTAGGTTTTCACTTAAAATAAGTAGAAAAATCTCCCAGTGGAACAAGATTTTTTTGCTTGTAATGAGAAGATAAATCTTGTTCCACTGGCAGATTTTTCTACTTATTTCAAGTGAAAATTTACTTGAAAATTGTCAAATAACAAGTTATCTTTCTGGTAATGACTCTTGTTTTAAGTGTAATGAGATTTTTTGACCAAAAATGAGACATTTTAACTAGAAATAAGACAAATATTCCTGGTAAGATTTTGAGTTTTTGCAGTGTGATCTCCTGCTTTCACTGCAAAAACTCCAAATCTTAACAAGAATATTTGTCTTATTTCTAGTTAAAATGTGTAATTTTTTTTGTCAAAAAAATGTCATTACACTTAAAACAAGACTCATCACTGGAAAAAACAATTTTCACCTGTTTCAAGTAGATTTTCACTTAAAATAAGTAGAAAAATCTGCCAGTGGAACAAGATTTTTTATGCTTGTAATGAGAAGATAAATCTTGTTCCACTGGCAGATTTTCCTACTTATTTCAAGTGAAAATTTACTTGAAACAGGTGAAAATTGTCAAATAATATAAATATATATAAAAAAATATAATTATTTTTCTGGTAATGACTCTTGTTTTAAGTGTAATGAGATTTTTTTGACTAAAAATGAGACGTTTTAACTAGAAATAAGACAAATATTCCTGGTAAGATTTGGAGTTTTTGCAGTGTGCTGCAACTGCAATGCTGTATATGCAAAAAGAAAGGTGTGTTTTAACATGTGTATGAGGGTTCTGCTTCTTTTTCCAGCGTTGCTGCTGGAGCTCAAGACCTGGAGCGACAGAAGGCCGCGTGAATGTCTGACTCACCTGCAACTGTCAGCGCTCAATGGGCCGGATTAAGACGCGGCGTAAGAACCGAGCGCACCCTGACATGTTGACGTGTCCTACTAAGTGCATTTCAAGCTGGATTTACTCTTGTTTGCTCCATTTTGGAGCAGCAGAAGAGACACAATTGCTAAATGGGGCTGAATACTCCCAGGACTGGAGAGGGGGGTGAACGTTACACTGCAAAAACTCACAATCTTACCAGGAATAATTGCCTTATTTCTAGTTAAAATGTCTCATTTTTAGTCAAAAAATCTCATTACACTTAAAACAAGAGTCATTACCAGAAAATTAACTTGTTATTTGACAATTTTCACCTGTTTCAAGTAAATTTTCACTTGAAATAAGTAGAAAAATCTGCCATTGGGACAAGATTTATCTTCTCATTACAAGCAAAAAAATAAATGAAAATCTACTTGAAACAGTTGAAATTATTATTTTTTTTTCCAGTGATGAGTCTTGTTTTAAGTGTAATGAGATTTTGATGAAAAAATTACACATTTTAACTAGAAATAAGACAAATATTCTTGTTAAGATTTTGAGTTTTTGCAGTGTGCTTCAAAATTCCATAATATCCTTTTTTTTTTTAAATAAAGTAAATATCATAGCGGAGAAAATGACATTTTCACATCACTTAAATCGCTGAAAAGGCAACGAGCTAAGAAACTGCTGATGGGATCATTGTTAATGTACATTTGATCAGAGCTTAGTTTTTTTCATAAGCACCAGCGTCAGGAGGGGCCGGTCCCTCTGACCTGGTTGTCTCTGCAGCAGCAGCCCCGTCACTCAACCCTCTGCACCAACAATGGGAGGAATTCCAGCGTGTTTGTTTGGTTAAGGAGCTCTCTGAAACCCTGAACCTCCTCAGGATCAGCAGCTTCTTCACCCGCAGAACGAGCCGGTGTCAGTCCTGCTGCAAAAACATCTTACCAGGAATATCTGTCTTATTTCTAGTTAAAATGTCTCATTTTTAGTCAAAGAAATCTCATTACACTTAAAGGAGCATGAGTCTCCTTTTAAGAAATGAGACTCTCTAGCGCCACCCTTCACCACGGCGGCCGTTGGGGGTACTGCAGCCAACAGTGAAGCCGGCACGGGAGAACGGGGAGAACGTGCATGCAGCGTCATGTGACGTCACATCCGTAGGACAGCGCGGGAAATTCGGGACCGAATTGCAGCACATTTTGCAGCACATAGCCTGTTCAAGGCAACGGAGAGATACACTAGAGGAATCATTCTTTTTGATTTGGAACGCTTCATCTGACATTATTACTAGAAAACTTGAAATGTATACGGATTTTTTTAATAAATCCTGCCTCAAGCTCCTTTAAAACAAGAGTCATTACCAGAAAAATAACTTATTTGACAATTTTCACCTGTTTCAAGTAAATTCTCACTTGAAATAGGTAGAAAAATCTGCCAGTGGGACAAGATTTATCTTCTTATTACAAGCAAAAAAATCTTGTCCCACTGGCAGATTTTTCTACAAAAAAATCTTAACAAGAATATTTGTCTTATTTCTAGTTAAAATGTGTAATTTTTTCGTCAAAAAAATCTCATTACACTTAAAACAAGACTCATCACTGGAAAAAACAACAATTTTCACCTGTTTCAAGTAGATTTTCACTTAAAATAAGTATAATAAAATAATAACTTATTTCAAGTGAAAATTGACTTGAAACAGGTGAAAATTGTCAAATAAGTTATTTTTCTGGTAATGAGTCTTGTTTTAAGTGTAATGAGGTTTTTTTTTTACTAAAAATGAGACATTTTAACTAGAAATAAGACAAATATTCCTGGTAAGACTGAGTTTTTGCAGTGCACATGCCGGCGCTCACCACAACCAAGTTTCCATGTAAATGTGTTTGTACACATATTACATTATAGGACTTATAAAAGAGCATATTGTTTTGTAGCTGCTCCTCAGTTTTTTTGGAAACAGTTTAAATATGTTGATGACTCATAGTAGTTTTATTTTCCGTACTGTAAAATACTTAACGATACAGATTCAACAAAAACAGGTCGCCCAGGCGGAGCTGCTGCAGAACTCGGTCTGAGTTTTGCTTTGCTCTATTCCGTGCCAAACTAAAGAAAACAGTAATCTTATTTTCTAATTAACCGTGAAAACTTTAAAAAGAGACTCAAGCCAGCCTGGGGCTGCCAAAAAGAATTAAAATAAAATAAACATAAACACAGATTTTTCAGCACCTGTGTAGTTCACTAAAAGAGTCAAAAAAAAAAAATAAATAAAGAAAAAGGAAACCTTATTTTGGATCTTGTGCCTCCTGGTGTGAGCATCAATACAGATACGTACAATTATCAACATGGTAATTAATTATCAAATATAAATAAATATAAAATATAAAATAAATATAAAAATCAAACAATTATCAACAAAAGTAATAACTTTAAAGTAAATATATCTTCCATAATCTTTGACCAATGTTATTTCGTGTTAATGCACTCAAAGTTTCTTTGTTTTGAGAAACCACACTGCAAAAACTCAAAATATTAAGAATATTTGTCTTATTTCTAGTTAAAATGTCTCATATTTAGTCAAATAAAATCTCATTACACTTAAAACAAGACTTATCACTGAAAAAAAGAACAATTTTCACCTGTTTCAAGTAGATTTTCACTTAAAATAAGTAAAGAAATCTGCCAGTATGTCTGGAGCCTTGTATAAGTCTTGTATAACTTAAGCTTTAGAATGAAGGCAACACATGCTGCATTTATCTATATTGGTTATAACTGGGGGAAGATTTTTTTTTTCATTATGCACTTTGAGAAAAAAGTCGAAATGTCGAGAAAAATTTCAAAATTTTGAGAAAAAAGTCGAAATATCAAGATTAATGTTGAAGTACAATCTTGAGACAAAAGTAGAAATGCAGAGAAAAAAAGTCAAAATTTCGAGAAAAAAGTCGAAATGTTGATAAAAGTCAAACTTTTGAGAAAAAAGTCAAAATATCGAGATTAAAAAGGAAAGGAAAAAGGAAGCAAAAAAGAGAAAAAAAAGAATAAAAAAAAGGAAAAAAGGAAAAAAAAGAGAAAAAAAAAGAAAAAAAGAAGAAAAAAAGGTCAAACATTTTTGAAAAAGCTCCAGGAGCCACTAGGGCGGCGCTAAAGAGCCTCATGCAAGATTGTTTGCTTGTAATAAGAAGATAAATCTTGTTCCAATGGCAGATTTTTCTACTTATTTCAAGTGAAAATTTACTTGAAACAGGTGAAATTTGTCAAATAAGTTATTTTTCTGCTAATGACTCTTGTTTTAAGTGTAATGAGATGTTTTGACTAAAAACGAGACATTTTAACTAGAAATAACTAGTAATAACTAGAATATTCCTGGTCAGATTTTGAGTTTTTGCGGTGTACTTTAATCTTCTCTCAGTAAGAAAACATGGTTTGGCTTTAAAACAAACAGCCATTAAGTCAAATGAATTAAAACACTGAAGACGTGATCAGCTGGTATCATTTCTTTAATGTTGACACTTTATCTCAATATGTTATTACTTTACATATAAATTATTCCTCACAAAGCTTTAGAGGAACATTACTCCTCTCTATTTACAGCTGAATTTGCAGCCAGGTGACATCAGACCTGCACTCCCCGTCTGGGCTTTAGTGCAGCTCATCATTAACTGGCCGACCTGAGAGTTGAACCCTGACCCCCCGTCCTCGCCGGAGCAGCTCGGGCTAAAAGGTCACGTCTTAGGCCACGACTGAATGATCAACAATCAACATAATCATTCAAGTCAGACAGATATTTCATAAAACAGAATATTCCACTTTGTGCACGTGAACAGCCCGTACCATAACTGAACATGTGAGACAATCACTGCAAAAACTCAACATTTTACTGGGAATATTTGTCTTATTTCTAGTTAAAATGTCTCATTTTTAGTAAAAAAAAATCTCATTACACTTAAGTCATTACCAGAAAAATAACTTATTTGACAATTTTCACCTGTTTCAAGTAAATTTTCACTTAAAATAAGAAAGTTAGAAAAATCTGCCAGTGGGACAAGATTTATCTTCTTATTACAAGCAAAACAATCTTGTTCCACTGGCAGATTTTTGTACTTATTTTAAGTGAAAATCTACTTGAAACAGGTGAAAATTGTTGTTTTTTCCAGTGATGAGTCTTGTTTTAAGTGTAATGAGATTTCTTTGACTAAATATGAGACATTTTAGCTAGAAATAAGACAAATATTCTTGTTAAGATTTGAGTTTTGAGTTTTTGCAGTGAAATCAAGAGATCACACTGCAAAAACTCTAAATCTTACCAGAAATATTTGTCTTATTTCTAGTTAAAATGTCTCATTTTAAGTCAAAAAATCTCATTACACTTAAAACAAGAGTCATTACCAGAAAGATAACTTGTTATTTGACAATTTTCAAGTAAATTTTCACTTGAAATAAGTAGAAAAATCTGCCAGTGGGACAAGATTTATCTTCTCATTACAAGCAAAAAAATCTTGTTCCACTGGCAGATTTTTCTACTTATTTTAAGTGAAAATCTACTTGAAACAGGAGAAAATTGTTGTTTTTTTCCAGTGATGAGTCTTGTTTTAAGTGTAATGACATTTCTTTAGACATTTTAACTAGAAATAAGACAAATATTCTTAAGATTCAGAGTTTTTGCAGTGAAAGCAGGAGGATCTCTTAGGTCAAAAAGCCGACAGACATTACAGTTAAACTGCTGTCCTGAATGACTTCCCTCCCGCCACCCTGGGGTCTGTAAGTGGCTCGTTAGGCACAAAAACACAGAACCGTTTACCGCCGTGCGGGCAGCACTTTGGTGTTGGTTTGGGTCTGTTCCCCGGCCCGCCCTCTCCTCTCCTCTTCCCCTGCAGGCCGGAGCACAAGGAGCACGTGAGCCCGCGGAGCTGCGAGTGATGGAGTCAAGCTGTTCCTGCTGAGCGGAGGTCAGGGTCCTTCAGTCAGCACCTCGGCCTGCACGAGCACACAGGAATCACACAGGAATCACACAGGAATCACACAGGAATCTCCCTCGTACCTCCCTAACTCCTCCCTTTCTGCTCAGGCCCCGGCCCAAACAAACCTGCTAGCTCACGTAGCTAGCGCTCCTCTCTTTTTCATCTCTCCATCTCCCGGCACGCCGTCACTCCCCTCATCGGATCATTAATCACACCGGGCAGATCAGACCTCCAATAAAAATAAACTACATCCTCCTCGTGTGTCCGTCAGTTTCTGCAGCTCTTTTATTGACGAGTCCTCCTCCCTCTTCATCTGCTTAATAAACCCAAGATGTCTCTACAGTCGGGATGGGCGGTGTGGAATAAAAAACTTTATCACGATCATTTCTGGGATTGATCCCGATAAAAATGACGATAAAAAAAACACCAATTCAACTCCATCTTTGTAACTATAAATCTATCACCACATTCAGTCTTTGGAGCCAAATCACTGCTCTAAAAGATAATAAATACTAAACTACACCAATTACATTGAATTAATAAAAACCAATTAATGAGTTACATGTACTGCAAAACTGGAATTTATCTTTCTTTTATATTTCTTTCTTTCTTTCTTTCTTTCTTATATATTTCTTTCTTTCTTTCTTTCTTTCTTTCTTTCTTTCTAATTTCTTTCTTTCTTTCTTTCTTTCTTTCTTTCTTATTTATATATTTCTTTCTTTCTTTCTTTCTTTCTTTCTTATTTATATATTTCTTTCTTTCTTTCTTTCTTTCTTTCTTTCTTTCTAATTTCTTTCTTTCTTTCTTTCTTTCTTTCTTTCAGGCTCATTTCTTTCTTTCTTTCTTATTTATATATTTCTTTCTTTCTTTCTTTCTTTCTTTCTTTCTTTCTTTCTTTCTTTCTTTCTTTCTTTCTTTCTTTCTTTCTTTCTTTCTTTCTTTCTTTCTTTCAGGCTCATTTCTTTCTTTCTTTCTTTCTTTCTTTCTTTCTAATTTCTTTCTTTCTTTCTTTCTTTCTTTCTTTCAGGCTCATTTCTTTCTTTCTTTCTTTTTTATATATTTCTTTCTTTCTTTCTTTTTATATATTTCTTTCTTTCTTTCTAATTTCTTTCTTTCTTTCTTTCTAATTTCTTTCTTTCTTATATATTTCTTTCTTTCTTTCTTTTTTATATATTTCTTTCTTTCTTTCTTTCTTTCTTTCTTTCTTTCTTTCTTTCTTTCTTTCTTTCTTTCTTTCTTTCTTTCTTTCTTTTTTATATATTTCTTTCTTTCTTTCTTTCTTTCTTTCTAATTTCTTTCTTTCTTTCTTTCTTTCTTTCTAATTTCTTTCTTTCTTTCTTTCTTTCTTTCTTTCTTTCTTTCTTTCTTTCTTTCTTTCTTATATATTTCTTTCTTTCTTTCTTTCTTTCTTTCTAATTTCTTTCTTTCTTTCTTTCTTTCTTTCTAATTTCTTTCTTTCTTTCTTTCTTTCTTTCTTTCTTTCTTTCTTATATATTTCTTTCTTTCTTTCTAATTTCTTTCTTTCTTTCTTTCTTTCTTTCTCATTTCTTTCTTTCTTATATATTTCTTTCTTTCTTTCTTATATATTTCTTTCTTTCTTTCTTTCTCTCTCTCTCATTTCTTTCTTTCTTTCAGGCTCATTTCTTTCTTTCTTTCTTTCTTTCTTTCTTTCTTTCTTTCTTTCTTTCTTTCTTTCTTTCTTTCTTTCTTTCTTTCTTTCTTTCTTTCTTTCTTTCTTTCTTTCTTTCTTTCTTTCTTTCTTTCTTTCTTTCTTTCTTTCTTTCTTTCCTTCTTTCTTTCTTTCTTTCTTTCTTTCTTTCTTTCTTTCTTTCTTTCTTTCTTTCTTTCTTTTTTACCATGAGATACAGATTCTCACCGTGGTGAATGTTTTGGACGGTTTATATCATGAAAGGTAAAACATCGCCCATCGTACAGGCAAACAGGTTGAAGGTACGAGTCCTTCTGTCAAACTGGTGCAGGTCCATTAATGCTTTATACGTATAAACAAGTCTCCTTATCTCACCGGCTGATGCCTCTTAAGGACTAACCTTCATCCACGTAAATATACAACTGATAAGCCTTATCAGTTTGGCACCAATAAAGTCAGTCTGCTCTGCAACAACCACCAAATCACACATCTTTAGTGGGGATTAAAGGGATTAAATGTGCAACCTGAATGCATCCAGGTCTATGTTTTATACATTCACTTCCTCAGCCCGTCTGCTGTTACTGACGCGCAACTGGTGGACAACAGCACCCCCTTTAGGTGACACCGGGTACTACAGCCGTGATCAAACTCTCACAGTGGTAGAATAATAACAAATACAGGACTGTGTGTCTGGGATGTGGTAGCTAAACAGCTTTGGAAAGCACATATTTGTTATCTCACTGTATTCTTTCATTGGATGTGGAAGGCCGTGGACGGAAAAAGAAAGGGGGTCTGCTGCTGCACTGCAAAAAATCAACATCTTAACAAGAATATTTGTCTTATTTCTAGTTAAAATGTCTCATTTTTAGTCAAAAAAAAATGTCATTACACTTAAAACAAGAGTCATCACTAGAAAAAACAACAATTTTCACCTGTTTCAAGTAGATTTTCACTTAAAATAAGTAGAAAAATCTGCCAGTGGAACAAGATTTTTTTACTTGTAATGAGAAGATAAATCTTGTCCCACTGGCAGATTTTTCTACTTATTTCAAGTGAAAATTGACTTGAAACAGGTGAAAATTGTCAAATAAGTTATTTTTCTTGTAATGACTCTTGTTTTAAGTGTTATGAGATTTTTTTGGACTAAAAATTAGACTTTTTAACTAGAAATAAGACAAATATTCCTGGTAAGATTTAGAGTTTTTGCAGTGTAGTCCGCCCGTCTGGAGCAGGACTGACACACTGCAAAAACTCAAAATCTTAACAAGAATATTTGTCTTATTTCTAGTTAAAATGTCTCATTTTTAGTAAAAAAAAATCTCATTACATTTAAAACAAGACTCATCACTGGAAAAAACAACAATTTTCACCTGTTTCAAGTAGATTTTCACTTAAAATAAGTAGAAAAATCTGCCAGTGGAACGAGATTTTTTTTACTTGTAATGAGAACATAAATCTTCTACTTATTTCAAGTGAAAATTGACTTTGAAACAGGTGAAAATTGTCAAATAAGTAATTTTTCTGGTAATGACTCTTGTTTTAAGTGATTTTTTGGACTAAAAATGAGACATTTTAACTAGAAATAAGACAAATATTCCTGGTAAGATCTGGAGTTTGTGCAGTCCGGCGCAGGTTCGTGTCCCGGCTGACTGACGGAAAGCCCTGCTGAATATTTGTGTGTGTGTCCATGGGAAATGGAGCGGTGTCGCCGCGGCGACGGCCCCGGGGCCATCCATCAGTGTCACGGCGGAGGGAGGGCTGTATGGTATGTGTCACCTCCAAGACTAATGGACAGGAAGTACAGCCAGAGAAACAACAATATTTGCAGAATATATATATTCAGAAGAACGTTGGAACCCGGTCTGCATCTCGCGTGTGGATTCAATAGAATCCTGAGTGTGTGTCTTAATCCTGATTGATGAGCCTGTTTATTTAAAAGACGCTCGCTCGCTGACCTGATCTGCAGCTCTATTTTCAGGGCACACACAAGGCAACAGTCCTGGTTATCACATGACGGCTCGGTGACGCTAACCTGCGCGGCCTGAGATGACCCGGTCTAATCCCAGTGAGGAGAGTGAAACCGCACTGCAAAAACTCAACATCTTACCAGGAATATTTGTCTTGTTTCTAGTTAAAATGTCTCATTTTTAGTCCAAAAAAACCTCATTACACTTAAAACAAGAGTCATCACCAGAAAAATAACTTGTTATTTGACAATTTTCACCTGTTTAAGGTAAATTTTCACTTGAAATAAGTAGAAAAATCTGCCAGTGGGACAAGATTTATCTTCTCATTACAAGCAAAAAAATCTTGTTCCACTGGCAGATTTTTCTACTTACCGTATTTTCTGGACTATAAGCCGCTACTTTTTTCATAGGTTTTCAACCAGCAGCTTATACAAAGGTGCAGCTATTCTGTGGATTTTTCTTCCACCGCTCGGGGCGCTCTAACCGGAATTAGAATCAAAACTAAGACAAAATAAATGCAAAGAAGAATACGCTACTTCTTCTTTAGCAGATAGAAGTAGAAGCAGATTTCAAACTGATAAATAGATAAATAAATACCAGTTATTTTCTCTTGGTTTTGTCCCGTTTTAATCAGCAAAGTTGCTGCCGTGTTAAAAGACACTGTTAGGAAAGGATCTGTAGTAGTAAATATCTAATCTAACAACATAAATATCTGCAGCTTTTTTTTTTTTAAATAGAGCGGATGCGGCTTGTATGCAGGATCGGCTTTTATATCTTTTTTTATTTTTTAAAATAGAGCTGATAGTCCTCATAGTCCAGAAAAAACGGTATTTCAAGTGAAAATCTACTTGAAACAGATGAAAATTGTTGTTTTTTCCAGTGATGAGTCTTGTTTTAAGTGTAATGAGATTTTTTTTGACTAAAAATTAGACATTTTAACTAGAAATAAGACAAATATGATAGCGAAATAAGATTTGGAGTTTTTGCAGTGAAAGCAGGAGATCACACTGCAAAAACTCAAAATCTTACCAGGAATATTTGTCTTATTTCTAGTTAAATGTCTAATTTTTAGTCAAAAAAATCTCATTATACTTAAAGCAAGAGTCATTACCAGAAAAATAACTTATTTGACAATTTTCAAGTAAATTTTCACTTGAAATACGTAAAAAAATCTGCCAGTGTGACATGATTTATCTTCTCATTACAAGTAAAAAAATCTTGTTCCACTGGAAGATTTTTCTACTTATTTTAAGTGAAAATCTACTTGAAACAGGTGAAAATTGATATTTTTTCCAGTGATGAGTTGTTTTAAGTGTAATGAGTTTTTTTTTACTTTGATTAGACATTTTAACTAGAAATAAGACAAATATCCTTGTTAAGATGTGGAGTTTTTGCAGTGTAGGAGGCAGGAATGGAGAGGCGAACGGAGGGAGAGCGAAACCAACCCGGGCTAATTCTTCCTGCTCACCTGTGAGACTCTGGGAGATTCCCTGTGAGATTCCCAGCGTGCTCAAGGGCCGAGGCGCTTTAACCTCAGCAGCCGGTGACGGTGGCGTCCAGACCAGAGCGCTTGGTGATGTGGATCTTCACCAGCTCCTCAGCGCTGGTCGGGTGGATTCCTACCGTCTGCAGGAGGTGAGAATATGTCGCCCCGCACCTAAAAAACACACAGAAGCAGATAAATAAACATAAACAGAACTTTATTCTTCCCCCGAAGGGAAATTCAACTGTCCAGCAGCTCATCAAAACATAAAAAACAACCACACTTCCACCTCCAGACAATAAAAGCACATTAGTGTTAAAATAGACATGAAATGAAAGGTTAAAACTAAGTGCAAAATAGCACATAGTCCAGTTGTGACTGAGGTGAAATGTGTGTGTGTGTGTGTGTGTGTGTGTGTGTGTGTGTGTGACTGAGTTTGTCTTCCTTCTTGTTCTGCATGTGTGTTTACTTTGCTGTTTTTTGTTGTTGTAGATTGTTGGTCCTTGTTGTATTAGTATCAACTATGAAGTAAACAAAGTTAAAAAGGGAAGGCACAATAAGCTTACCCTGCGTTTACACTGAAAGCATCATGGGCGTCATACGCGTCCAGCTGCTTCATTTTATATGAAAACGCGCGTCGGGAGCGTCGCGTCAATTTAAAGTTGAAAAATCTGAACTTTATTTAAATGAGCAGCGTTGACGCCGAGGCGTCGTCCAATCACAGACCGGGATTCCCGAAGCGAGAAGCCTCAATGCTGATTGTACTTTCATGTACACACAAACGTACACTGATTCACATGCGTACATGAGCAGAGCTGTCACTAACAAACTTATTTTATCAGGAATTAATATATTTCATCCAGCAAAATGACATTTTTGCTGATTTAACTGCCGTTTTTACCTGAACTGCTCACGTGAAACAATAACTGATGGTTGAGGAGCTTGATGGTCCCAACTATTTTATTTGCTACATTGATTTTGTTTTGTTTATTTATTTGTTTGCACTTACAAAGATACAAGCATCGAAAAAAGAACAGAAAAAAAACAAAGATAAAATGTGCAGGAAAGATCATGAAGCCCGACGGGCTTATAAGCGATCCTCCCCTCTTAAACATACAAATAATTATAATAAACACTTTACACCCCCCCCTCCCCACCCAATACCCCCTTCCTCATACGCACATACACACATGTGCATATTTACAACTCATACGAAGAAATAAATTATCAGAAACAAACAAAAAGGTCAGCAAACAATTTTATCATTTGAATATAATGAAACCAGAAATTGTTTTAAATTTGTTTTAAATATTGACAAAGATGGAGAGATGTTTACCACGTGTTGATGACTATTCCACAGCTCTGCACCACGATACTTCAGCAGAAACTGACCCCTTGTGGTGAGATTCTTAGGCAGATGGATATAATTGGCTTGCCTGGTACTATATTGATGAACATCAGAATTCAGAGTGAAAAAATTATCAAAACACTCAGGCAAAAGATCTCTCCTAAATCTGGTTTTATAGACAAAAGTACAAATTTGAATTGTGTTTATGTCATAAATTTTTAATCCAACGCAAAATAATTAAAAACCGTGCTTATTAATTACAAAACACAGGTTAAACATCATGACCAAATCCGCTCCGACCCGGTGTGTCAGTATCAGCGCAGACAGACTGCAGCTTCGCCTGAATTATGGTTCCGTGTTAAATCGACGGCGTAGGGTCGCAGTACGGTGTGCGTCGCCGCGTAGCCTACGCCGTCGGTTCTGCGTTGGTGTGACGCTGAATAAATCAGCCTAGGCGGATTTATGGTTCACCAGGAGCAACGGCTCTGGCGGTTGATGTTGATCCAGGACCAAACTTGTTAAGGAGCATCAAACTCACTCTTATCTACGCGGAAATAACGCTGAAATATAAAGAAGGCGTCCCAAAGTGTGATCTATGGTGAAATAGGAAACTGAAGATGTGCACGCTATATGTGTAGGCCGTTTCCTCCAGTTCTGAAGCGCAGCTTTAGCCCCGCCCACTGCAGCTTTAGCCCCGCCCACCGCAACGTTAGCCCCGCCCACTGCAGCTTTAGCCCCGCCCACTGCAGCCGTCGACAGTACAGCAGCTTTCAGTGTGAACGCAAAGTTAGGCTTCAGCTACACCTTTTGGTCGGTTTATTCCTTACTTCTATTTTTATTATTTCTTTCCTACAAAAGGAAATGAAATGCAATGTATTTTATCAATTGAAACTGATCGATCAAATAAACTAATACTATAGTTCAGGAGGAGTTAAACAGTCTTATTGCTGTGGGGATGAAGGATCTCCTGAATGTCCTTCATGTTTATGTCACAAACTAAACCCCATTTTATCACCTATATTTAAATATGTCCCTTTTCTCATTAAAACAATTATTTAAACCAAAGCTGAATCCACTGAAGACGCCAGGAAAAGGCCTTAAGAGGCCTAAAGACGACGTGTTGAGGTCGTTCAGAGCAATAAGACATTCTCCTATTTTGAGTTCCGGCCCAACACGGATGTGCTAGGGCTGGGCGATATATCGAGATTTTAATACATATCGATATATTTTCAAACGCGATATGGTACGAGACAATATCGTTTATATCGATTTAAATTTTTTTTTTTTTTTATGATTTTGATATAGCTTATTTTGTGACAAATTGACTTGAATGTTTTATTTGAGATTTGCACAAATGTTTTGTTATTTGCACAACTACATTGTATTAATTGCAGTGTATTTTAATTTAATTGTTATGCAGGAAAGAGATATTTGTTTTATTTTATTCAAGAAGCATTTTTATTCTATATATGCAGGCAGTTTATTTTTATTTCATTTGTTTTATACATGTTGATATTGTGCAGACCTCTGTTAATAAAGGAACCTGTGTGACATTTGGCACGAGGCTTTGTATTAAAACTGACTGTTTTTTTAAGGGTTTGTCTCAGAAAAAATGAAGCTAACAGAGATGCTAACAGAGATGCTAACAGAGATGCTAACAGAGATGCTATGCTATAATGCTTTGGGGGAAACCCCAATTATGGCACAGAAAAAATAGATATATATCAAGTATCGCCATTCAGCTAGAAAATATCGAGATATGA